>NC_088396.1:35721015-35831015 GCF_034236695.1 Oncorhynchus nerka | reverse complement strand
AAACTGTTTCAGTTCAGCAATATTTTTGGGATGTATGCTGTGAACCGTTCTTTTGAGGTCATGCCATGGCATCTCAATCGGGTTGAGGTCAGGCCTCTGACTGGGCCACTCCAGAAGGCATATTTGTTTTCTGTTGAAACAATTATGATGTTCATTTACCTCTGTCTTTTGGGTTATTGTCCTGTTGCATCACCCAAATTCTGTTGAGCTTCAATTGGCGGACAGATAGCCTTACATTCTCCTGCAAAATGTCTTGATAAACTTGGGAATTCGTTTTTCCGTCGATGATAGCAAGCAAGGCAGCAAAGCAGCTCCAAAACATGATACTCCCTCCACCATACTTTACAGTTGGGATGAGGTGTTGATGTTGGTGTGCTCTGCATTTTTTCTCCACACATGGTGTTGTGTGTTCCTTCCAAACAACTCAACTGTAGTTTCATCTGTCCACGGAATATTTTGCCAGTAGCACTGTGGAACATCCAGATGCACTTTTGCAAACTTCAGATGTGCAGCAATGTTTTTGTTTGCGACAGCAGTGGCTTCTTCCGTGGTGTCCTCCCATGAGCATCATTCTTGTTTTGTGTTTTACATATCGTAGACTCGTCAACAGAGATGTTAGCGTGTTCCAGAGATTTCTGTAAGTCTTTAGCTGACACTCTAGGAATCTTCTTAACCTCATTGAGCATTCTGCGTTGTGCTCTTGCAGTCATCTTTGCAGGACAGCCACTCCTAGAGAGAGTAGCTATAAATTAACTTTCTCCATTTATAGACAATTTGTCTTACCGTGGACTGATGAATATCAGGGCTATTAGAGATACTTTTGTAACCCTTTCCAGCTTTATGCAAGTCAACTATTCTTAATCTTAGGTCTTCTGAGATCTCTTTTGTTCAAGGCATGGTTCACCTCAGGCAATGCTTCTTATGAATAGCAAACTCCAATTTTGTGAGTGTTTTTTATAGGGCAGGGCAGCTCTAACCAACATCTCCAATCTCATTTCATTGATTGAACTCCAGTTTAGCTGAGTCCTTTTGGAGAAGTCATTCGCCTAGGGGTTCACATGCTTTTTCCAACCTACACTGTGAATGTTTAAAGGATGTATTCATTATACACAATAAAAATACAATATTTAGTGTGTTATTAGTTTAAGCACACTGTGTTTGCCTATGGTTTTGACTTAGATGAAGATCAGATAAAATGTTATGACCAATTTATGCAGAAATCCAGGTAATTCTATATGGTTCACATACTGTTTCTTGCCACTGTATGTAAATAAGATATTTCTGTATTTTATTTTCAATAAATTAGCAACAATTTCTAAAATCATATTTTCACTTTGTCATTATGGTATATTGTGTGTAGAAAGGTGAGACAAAATATAGATTTAATTAACATTTTGAATTCAGGCTGTAACGCAACAAATAAGTCAAGGTTGTGAGGTAACCGAGAAAAACCAAGAGAGACATTAAGTAGCTCTCAGTCGATACGAGGAAACAATCGGAGGTTGTATTTGACGAATGTTTTATTAAAAAGTATTGATTTCAGCAAACAACGAAAGAGCCACAGATACACAGGACAAACATAGGTACAAGGCAAGGGTTTAAGGATGTACATTTTTACAAGTATCAACTGACAGCGACTCGATGTAATCAGAGGTTCAGTCTGCCCACAGTCATCTCCGCTCAACTCCATTGATGTAATGTTGCTACATTGTGGAGTTGAGATGTTGTCGTAACTTGACTTTAACATTAATCTGAGAACTGTTATTTAACTAATCAACTAACTGTGTTTAATTGTAACCCTGTTAAATTAATAATTTAACAATTAACTCATTAGGATCTGAGTCACCACGAGAGTGGTTCTTTAAAGATTCACCATCTCCCGAATTAAACTCTAAAAAGTCTTTATTAACTATCACATCTATAAACAGTCAACTTATTAATCATAGCCGCGTATCATTTTATCATTCTGAACAGTCGTGTCCTCCTTGCATCTGCAAAAACTCGAGCCTTACTTATGATTCAGTACTACACAAATTGGTTTAATTATTTGTTTACTAGCTAATTCAATGGTAACACAGGATAAACATACTCAATTCATACGTTAAAACAGGTCCCTAGCGGACTGACAACAATATGTCTGCTTGTTACAAAAGAGATGGAGAGGGCGAGAGAGATAGGGACAGAGACACTTAATGTTGGTACATTTAGAAACTACTCTCACTTACAGTAATCACATACTTTGCACATGAATCGCTGCCCTCTTTGAGTAAGAAATCATGAATGTATATAAGTGAAATGCAGAGTTCGCCGGCTCTCTCTTGGTGGACTGGGCCGCCTTGGAAAGGGAGTTGGGCCTTTTCGCGGCATACTTGTAAGGCTCTGATCGTCCACAAGGGTTCCAACAAGTCTTCTATCGTTGTTCTTCTCTGTAGTTGTTCGGTATCCGGTGACTTGTCGTGTAGTCTTGAACAGAACTATAGTTTATTATCCTTCCATTCGCTCTTGAAGATGCTTATTTGAAGATAAGCTAGCCAGCCGTGTCCATGGTTCCCAGTGGGGTGATGACAGTAGCATCTTTGAGCAGAGATGGTTTGAGCAGACTAGTAGGATGGTCCCACTTAAATTTGCTTTCGAATATACTTTACTTAGGACAGCTAATCAGCCATACCAGTGATTGTCCGAGAGGTGAGTCTATCGTCTCTACCTCATGTTGAGATTCAAAGTTCAGATCACTTTAATGTGTAGCTGCAGCATAAGGTTTTGCGGGTCTAGTATGGTAATTTCTTAACCTATCATTTTATACAGTCTGTTCTAAAGGGGGGGGATCCATCAGGCTGACACACTCTCTGACCTCACTTGGGGCGTGACTTTCACTTGCAAAGTTTATGTAAAATAATTACCTCTTATAGATCCTCAAATCACATCCCTCGCTTAACAAAAACACCTCCATCATTATTCATATTACATGCACAACACAGAGTATGGAAACGTCATACATGTAGTGGGTATACTTTCCAAATTGGGTATTTCCTTCATGACATTTTTCATGACATCACAAAATAACAAACAAAATTACATTAGTGTTTTATAGATCGCCTCTGACCATTCTCAACATTCTATGTTATAAATATTGTTCCAATATTCACTTTTGAACATGTTAGATTTCCGTTGGGAAAAGTCTCTTGAAACAAAGGCCGTATTGAATATTGGAGACAGAGACCTGAATCTTATCCCCTTGATTTATGACAGGATGTGAGTTGTTAATCACCACTATTTCTTTCCTCCCCCCTCTGTGGGTGAGAGTGGTCCTGATTGAAGTTATTCATTGCAAACCTGATCTGACCTATTTGGATTCTTGTGGAGAGTCATGACAACGTCCTCCCCCAGCCTGGCTGTTATCTGTTTCCAGAGCCAGTGACCAGCACTGTAAGACAGGACAGGGGAAAAATCTGTTCCAACATTATGCTCCTGAAGAGGCTATTAGACTTCAGGGGACCCCCCTGTTCTGGCCTCTCTCTGCTAAAGCTGTTCACTATCACTGTGTGGTACTCTACTGTACAATCTACAGCTGGAGGTGGGATAGGGGACGTGCTGAGGGTATGGAACAAGCTCAATGCCCAGTCTGGCATTGTGGTCAGTCCTAACCTGAGCTGAGAGTGTCTACATCTCAATGTCTGTAAGCACTGCCTAGTGCCTAGTATGCCTACCCATATCAGTACTCATTGATACCTAGTATGCCTCCCTATATCAGTACTCAATTCCTTCTGCCTAGTAGGCCTGTCCATATCAGTACTCATTGATACCTAGTATGCCTCCCTATATCAGTACTCAATTCCTTCTGCCTAGTAGGCCTGTCCATATCGGTACTCATTGCCTAGTGCCTACATCGCCATGTCTACCAGCAAACTGTGGGTGTGAGTGATCACCTATTGTTCATTGTTTGTGGGGAACGTCAGCGTAATGCCAGTGAGATTATTCTCTATTTGTTAGGTCACACTGCTCTGAAGGCTGTGACCATCACATTAAAGTGTCAGACTAGTGAACTGTAAATCACTATGGATGAATAACACCATGCCTGCGTCCCAAATGGCGCCCTATTCCCTATATAGTACATCACTCTTTACCAGGGCTCTGTAGGTAATATGTTGCTGTTTGGGACGCAGACATTGTAGTAAGGTGGTTTGCTATTTATCTAAAAGGTCAAGCAGGGTTTCCACTCTGCAGTTCACAGCAGCCCCATGTCCACTCTGTTTGTCAGTAGGCTAGAGACTAGCTGATGGTTTCAATCTAGACTCACGATACTGCTTGTATAGGCTAAAGGTGAGCATAATATGCCATGAATGGATTAGCCTTGTCACTAAAAATACATATATCCTATCCTTGTTCTGTGCTCACTAGACCCTAACTCACAACCAGACTGGTGAGGGGATGGCAGTTGTCAACGTTTTTTAATGTTTAGTGTTCCAGGCATTGCTACAATGATCATAAAGTCGTCATAGACACGCTGATATCAGACCGCTCTGGACATGACCCTCCAGGTTAATGAGAACCCGTCAGTCATAAGTCACTGATCAGACCGCTGTTCTGGCACACACGCTATAGACATGACTTCACAGCAGTGATCATAAAGCACTCATCAGCTCTTTCACACATACCCATAAAACACACACACACACTCCACCTGTTACGCCAGTAGGAGAAGGCGGTAGAGCGATCAGTCTGGTCATGAAAACGTCTCCACAGCACTTCGTCTCACTGCGTTGTTGTCTATCGCTACGGAGACCTGGCACACACCAAAGAAAAGTTGTGAAGGTGTGTGTGTGTGTGTGTGTGTGTTTTTTATGTTGTGTGAATGCATGCATGTGTGTTTGAGGAGAGCAGGACAGAACTTATAGTGGGGCAGCGAAGGGAGGCGAGACCGACAGACAGACAAACAGACCGACAGACAGACAAATACAGACAAACAGACCGACAGACAGACAAATACAGACAGACAGACAGACAGACAGACAGACAGACAGACAGACAGACAGACAGACAGACAGACAGACAGACAGACAGACAGACAGACAGACAGACAGACAGACAAATACAGACAAACAGACCGACAGACAGACAAATACAGACAGACAGACAGACAGACAGACAGACAGACAGACAGACAGACAGACAAATACAGACAAACAGACCGACAGACAGACAAATACAGACAGACAGACAGGCAGACAGACAGACAGACAGACAGACAGACAGACAGACAGACAGACAGACAGACAGACAGAATGACAGAGAGACAGACAGACAGACAGACAGACAGACAGACAGACAGACAGACAGACAGACAGACAGACAGACAGACAGACAGACAGACAGACAGACAGACAGACAGACAGACAGACAGTCATCAGTGCAGTGGTCAATCCTTATACAACTCCTGCTGTGATATCAGCAAGTCCTTTCTCTACTACCGTACACTGTCATTGAATCATAGAAAATCGATTTGGAGTCATTTGATATATAGTGTCATCAAACTGTACCGTAGAGACATTTGATAAAATGCCAGGATTATAACAACTAGGTCTGACAGCTTTACTGCACTTTCTAGTTATTTCTCACTATATTGGACAATGACTTTTCTCTTTGGTGTAGCAACTGTCTATGCTGTCTGACAAAATCAGGATGCCAACTATATCTGGAGCCGTATCCCTGTTAACCAACATTGAGGACATAACAGTTCACCTGACTAAAGACTGAATCCAAATGTTACTCTGTTGATTTTATGTACATTTGACATTTACTGTACTTTTCGGAGCATTTGGTGATAACATCAGAAAATACTCTGTATACATTCAGTAACATGATAGGAGTATCCCTGGAAAATGTGGGGTAGGTGCAACATAAGACAAAAACAATGTAAGGGTTTGAGTGAGTGAACTACCTGGTCTCTCCAAATGGCCACACTCCTCTCCAAAATGTGCATAGTTTCTAAATCATTTCAATGCTCTTATATGACTCAAAGAAGAGTCTCAAACTATAAGGTGTTTTTTCGAGCTCTCCTAGCTGTGCTGTTGAGGAACTAAAGCAAGCACACTTGTAGTTGTTTTGTTTGGACACAGCCATGCATCCCCGCCATCACACAATTTATGTTGTTGTGTACGAAATCCCAAAACTGACCATTGTAAATTGCAATTAGGATTAAGTGGGCATCATTTGAAAGCTTGTTCTATTGCCATCCTGAGCTAAGTTATAACATATGATCTTATACTGTTAGCCTTTCACATTGCAATTCATAGAAATAGATTGTAATGTTGGTGTGCATTGTAAGAAGTCATGAGTGTATTCAGGTGCCTGTTCTGCAGCACATTTTCACAATAGACAAAACGTCGGCTCATTCTGTTCAAAACAACCCAGGGTATGACACCATGTCATCTTGGTACTGTGAATTAAACATAGTGTTCCTACTATAAATGTTGACACTGTATATGACATGGCATGGACAGTGCACATTTGGACTCATGGGTGTTTGGATTGCTTGTATGACATCAAAGCAGTATTTATTATAATCCTCAATGTGTCATCTTTCAAAATACATTGAGTCCTCTTAATTTACAGCATTTCCCTCACTCAGACAACAAAACATTTGCAAAAGTTGCCCAGTTAGCCAGAGGGATGGGGGCTACTCCTTGTCGCGCGATGTGCTCAAGTTCAGAATGGCTGTCAGTCAAAACCCACACAGCGCTGTGAAGTGCAGAGTCTGAGCTCTGACCTCATTTATAGCATGTTACTGTACATTCATGTTACTTATCAGTGACTAAATCTGCCATTTTCTATCTGTAAACAGCTATGAGTGTACAGGACTACAGTAGTCAAAGGTTTTGTATTTGGTCCCATATTCCAATGACTACATCAAGCTTGGGACTCTACTTGGTGGATGCATTTGCAGTTTGTTTGGGTGGTGTTTTTGGTTATGTTTTTCCCAATAGTAACTGAATGGTGAATGATGACTGGAGTAATTGTATTTTTTGTGAGTAGATTAGATGTTTCTGAACCTCGATAATGCCTTGATTTAGATCAACCATGAATGAATCAGGAATAATGAGGAGTGAGACAGTTACAGAGGCTACAACAAAACATGCTAACCTCTCACCATTACCAATGACAGGGGGGGTTAGCATTTCTGGGGGATATGATCTTTTTGCCTCTGTAACTGATCTGTCCATGATTATCCATAACCGAGGGTGCACCCTCATGAATGTAGAAGTGTTCAGAAACCTCTTATATTCTCACTGACAATACTAGTGACTCCAAAATGGCACAATACATTATTCACCATTAATTTCTTGTTGGGCAAAACAAAACACAAAACACAACCAAAACAAACTGCAAATGCAGATGTAATTTTTTTAACAAAGAAATGTACTGTTGGATCAATTTGCTCAAGAAAGAAATGAAAAAGTATACTTGTTGTTGTGTTATTTGCTTAATCATGTTCACTTTATATATTATCAGGACTTAGATGGAGATCTGATCACATTTCAAATGTATGCAGAAATAAAGAAAATCTTAAAGGGCTCACAAACTTTCTCTCACCACTACATTACGTCCCTGTGGTGTACTAGCAAAATCCTAAAGGGCTCACAAACTTTCTCTCACCTCTACATCACATCCCTGTGGTGTACTAGCAAAATCCCCTCTGTGTCTGAAAGGTGTTACATCTGTTGAGATGATGCGGTACTGCCAACTCAACATGACAGGGCTTGCACTGATCCCAATGATGTGTGTGTGTGTGTGTGTGTGTGTGTGTGTGTGTGTGTTTGTTGTGTGTGTGTGTGTGTGTGTGTGTGTGTGTGTGTGTGTGTGTGTGTGTGTGTGTGACCGTCAGCCATCTGTACTTGTGTGTGTGTGTGCAGATCTGATGGTTTCCTGATATCTCTCTCAGAGAGCAGTGATGATGTTCTAAACACACAGTGCATGGCTAGTACAGAGGGAGAACCATTCCAGTAGAGGGGAAACCAGTCCGACCATGGGAGGTACAGAGACAAACCAGTTTCGCTGGCAGACAGGCTGACAGGGACAGCCTGCTAGCATACCTAGGTTCAAGTACTATTTTAAATATTTCAAAGACTTGTGTTTGCTCTAGTCTGCTTGGTTTGACAGAGTTTGAAGGCTTTGTAGTTTTGGGACTATTATGTTGATCCATTAAGACAGGCAAGCACAATCAAGCTCAGATAAAGTGTTTTAAATTTGTTAAAATAGTGCTTGAACCCAGGTCTGTCAGCTTGACTGAGGGACATGTCACATCTGGTGTCACACAGCAAGTCACCGTAGGTAATAGGACTCACTCTCTTCCACAGCACCCTCTGCTGTGTGCTTTTAAACTGTCTGTCACACTGACATGGTGTGGGTGTTCTCTGGCAGAAAAGGTTGAGTTGACAGTTGATATTTGGTTAAATGAAACGAACAAGGTCATCCAAAGACTATTTATCAGATGACTGATACAGATTGGTAACAGTGGTAACCGTGGTCATAGTTCTAATACAGTAGTTCAGATAGAGACTAGATGTACATGTTGTGGCCAAATGTTTTGAGAATGACACAAATATTAATTTCCACAAAGTTTGCTGCTTCAGTGTCTAGATACTTTTGTCAGATGTTACTATGGAATACTAAAGTATATTTACAAGCATTTCATAGGTGTCAAAGGCTTTTAATGACAATTACATGAACTTGATGCAAAGAGTCAATATTTGCAGTGTTGACCCTTCTTTTACATTTACATTTACATTTAAGTCATTTAGCAGACGCTCTTATCCAGAGCGACTTACTTTTTCAAGACCTCTGCAATCCGCCCTGGCATACTGTCAATTAACTTCTGGGCCACATCCTGACTGATGGCAGCCCATTCTTGCATAATCAATGCTTGGAGTTGGTTTTTGTTTTTGTCTTGAGGATTGACCACAAGCTCTCAATGGGATTAAGGTCTGGGGAGTTTCCTAGCCATGGACCCAAAATATTGATGTTTTAGTTATCACTTTTGCCTTATGGCAAGGTGCTCCATCATGCTGGAAAAGGCATTGTTCATCACCAAACTGTTCCTGGATGGTTGGAAGAAGTTGCTCTCTGAGGATGTGTTGGTACCATTCTTTATTCGTGGCTGTGTTCGTAGGCAAAATTGTGAGTGAGCCCACTCCCTTGGCTGAGAAGCAACCCCACACATGAATGGTCTCGAGATGCTTTACAGTTGGCATGACACAGGACTGATGGTAGCGCTCACCTTGTCTTCTCCGGACAAGCTTTTTTTCAGATGCCCCAAACAATCAGAAAGGGGATTCATCAGAGGAAATTACTTTACCCAGTCCTCAGCAGTCCAGTCCCTGTACCTTTTGCAGAATATCAGTCTGTCCCTGATGATTTTCCTGGAGAGATGTGGCTTCTTTGCTGCCCTTCTTGACACCAGGCCATCCTCCAAAAGTCTTCGCCTCACTGTGCGTGCAGATGGACTCACGCCTGCCTGCTGCCATTCCTGAACAAGCTCTGTACTGGTGGTGCCCCGATCCCGCAGCTGAATCAACTTTAGGAGACAGTCCTGGCGCTTGCTGGACTTTCTTGGGCACCCTGAAGCCTTCTTTCACAACAATTGAACCACTCTCCTTGAAGTTCTTGATGATCTGATAAATGGTTGATTTAGGTGCAATCTTTAGGCAGCAATAGATCTTAATATCAGGAGGCCCTATTTCAGGAGAACTTTCCTGCAATACAGGAAACGTAAAAGAAAAACAGGAAACGTAAAACTGTATTAGAGGTTTGTAACGATATTCTTCGTCCTCCTCTGACGATATTCTTCCTCCACCCCAACTCACATCCTGACCAAACTAAAGCAAAGACATAACAAAGGAACTAAGGTCATAACGTGACAAGGTTTAAAAAGGCATCTGAGGTTATTAATTTCCACTTTGAAATTTCAGGCTTGTTTTACCCTTACGAAAAATGCATCAACCCCTACAAAAACATCCATGAACTGTAATTATTTATTTTATTATTATTATTTTAATCCTGCTGTAGAAAACTGTCTCAAAGTAATATCCTACATCTGTATTAAAAGGGCACACAGACCTGACTCTCACCATGCATCACTCCATCCTTCCCTTCTCATATCAAAGCCTAATCTGAGGAGAGCTGATGAAGAGACTCTCACCATGCATAACTCCATCCTTCCCTTCTCATATCAAAGCCTAATCTGAGGAGAGCTGATGAAGAGACTCTCACCATGCATAACTCCATCCTTCCCTTCTCATATCAAAGCCTAATCTGAGGAGAGCTGATGAAGAGACTCTCACCATGCATAACTCCATCCTTCCCTTCTCATATCAAAGCCTAATCTGAGGAGAGCTGATGAAGAGACTCTCACCATGCATCACTCCATCCTTCCCTTCTCATATCAAAGCCTAATCAGAGGAGAGCTGATGAAGAGACTCTCACCATAGTCTACTAGCTTGGAGCTGATGAACACCTCCAGCACACAGACCTGACTCTCACCATGCATCACTCCATCCTTCCCTTCTCATATCAAAGCCTAATCAGAGGAGAGCTAATGAAGACCTCCAGCACACATATCTTAGCTCCAGTCTGGCTGCTTACTCCTCACCATCAGCAGCACAGTACATCTCTTCCCGAGAGACAAAATTACAGCCTGTGTCCCAAATGGCACCATATTCCCTATAGTGCCCTATGAGACATGGTCAAAAGTAGCGCACTATACATGGGATAGGCTGCCATTTGGGGCACTCACAGGTGAGTTTTGGTAGGAATGTCCAGTGGAGTTGGTTCATTAAAGAGCTCTCAGCTCCTCTAGTACTCTTTCCCTCTGTTCCACCCACTGTTACCACCAGGAGTCCCCTCCTCTCCTCTCCCCTCTCCTCTCCTCCTCCTCCTTCTCCCTCTCCCCCGTCACCCAAACCAAACTTGTTCAAAGGGAGCAGCACATCAGAGACAGAGCCCCCACAGCCTAAGTTGCTAGGAGATAAGCAAGGACCACGTCGACCGCTGATGACCTCATCCTCATTAACGGCGACCTTCAGGGTTGCCAGGTGAACAGACGGTCATGACCCAAGCAGGAGATCGTAGGTTGCTAAATAAACATAGCTACCAGGTATATAATTGGTCACGGGATCCCAATCGTCAGCCTTCTAGACTGGGGCTGAATGGCAGTGAAGGTCCCTGGGTGACTCCGAGCCTGGAGGTAGACCTGAAGGGGTTCCTTTAAGACTAGGATCTCTGGGGTCATTCCAGTTCCATTTCCAATTCCTATCAGTCTAATTAAACAAGGACTTTCTCCATTTCAGTGTCCACTTCCTCATTTTTCTTGAATTGCTCAATATGGTCAATACCTGCAATATGTTCTCTTCATCATCCCATGTATAAACTTCCCATCACCTCTGAGACTCTCACCTCCTGCCTTGCCCTGCACCCTAGCCAGGCCACCAGAGACCCCCAGTGCTAGTCTCCTAGTCTACTGGCTTGGAGGGGATATACTGCCAGCCTTAGTCAGAGATACCTGGCACTACCCTAGCTTTGCGCTAGCCGTCTCTCTGATCTCTGTAATGCCCTAATCCTGCCTCTGTCTCTATTAATAACATCTGTCTGCGCAAGCTAGTAGTGTGTCTCTGTCTGAGATGAGCTCCGCTTTACTCTCCTCTCCTCCGCTCACATCTTCTTATATAGGAGAGTCTCTCCCTAAGACTTCTCTTCTCACCCACCCAGTAAACCTCAGAGCAGTCATTTACTGAGAGGAGAGCCAGGACTTAACAACTAGAAAGGGAAATTGTGCTCTTGCATAATAGACAAAGCCCTGAGGAGGATGGAGGGAGGGTGACAAAAAAGAGGTAGATGAAGAGAAAAGATGAGTGAAAGAAAGAAAGAAAGAAAGATAAGAAATTGTGAGGAGATCTTTCAGGGCTGTTATTTTCTGGGTAATGCAGGAAGGAGTCTCCTGGTAGAGGAAGTGACATGGATGCCTGGAGTGGCGGATTAACTCAGTCCTGTACTCCTTTCTTTCTTTCTTTCTTTCTCTCTCTCTCTCTCTCTCTCTCTCTCTCTCTCTCTACCTCTTCTCTGTCTCTGTGTCGTGCATGGGTAGAGAGGAGAGAAGGAGAGAAGGAGAGAAGGAGGGAAGTAAGGGAGGGAAGGAGAGGAGGATAAGGGGGATCCAACAGGGGCATGTTCTAATGAGATGGCATAGTGCGTGTGTGTGTGCGCCTGTGCACGTGTGTGTGTGCGCCTGTGCACGTGTGTGTGTGCACTTGTGCACGTGTGTATGCCGCTGCTTGGGAAGGGTCCCAGTGTTGAAACAGACATTACCCAGACTCAGCCCTCTAGGGACCCCCATTCAATCAGCCAATCAATTGCTTCTTATTTCTACATTACACCTCTCCCAAAGGACTTCTAGTGAACATGTCAAAATTAATGCTTTCAAATGCAATTATGGAATTCAGTTATGCCGGTCATTATTGAATAATCTCACATTTTCACACTGCCTTGAGTACTGTAGCTGGCTTGGGAAAGTATTGAAAAAACATATTGAAGTTCAGGATATTTTCTGTGTACACCTGCTACCTGCTTTTCCTAGAGCCAGGAACTTTCACTGATGAAAGGACTTGACTGGACTTCTGACTCCTGGCCCCAGCTAGGACAACATTGGTTTCTATTTACATGAGTTAACACTATACCTACAATACAGGAGCTGTACATACATTCTCTATTCATGGGATCTCATTTTTACTAGTCTTTATTTTATTTTTTACGTTAGAGTGTAATAATACTTGAGGTTTAAAATGCACATTTGCACACTCATGCACACTCATGCACACTCATGCACACTCATGCATATAGGCACATACACACTGTAAACGCATGAACACGAGCATGAAGGCACAAATACGTTCAGCTTTTTACAATTGTTTATACCACTGCGTTGTTGAACACTTGTTTCTGATTGGCTAGAAGGGCATTCTAGAATTAAGCAATAAGGCCAGAGGAGGTGTGGTATATGAGACAGAGCCCCCACAGGCTAGGTCGCTAGGAGATAAGCATGGACCACGTCGACTGCTGATTACCTCAACCTCATTAACGGCAACCTACAGGGTTGCCAGGTGACCAGATGGTCATGACCCGAGCAGGAGATCGTAGGTTGCTAAATAAAGATAGGGAAATAGGGCAGGTGGATTCCCCAGATTCCCCAGCTACTGAAGGGGTTCCTGAAGGGGTTCCTGTAGGACTAGGATCTCTTTCCCTGTCAGAACTGGGGTTATTCCAGTTCCGTTTCCAATTCCTGTCAGTCTAATTAAACAAGGACTTTCTCCATTTCATTTTTTAAATTTTATTTTAATTAAGAAAATGTGTGGAATTTAAAAACGAGTCAACCCTGCTCAATATGGTCAATACCTGCAATATGTTCTCTTCATCATCCCATGTATAAACTCCCCATCACCTCGGAGACTCTCACCTCCTGCCTTGCCCTGCACCCTAGCCAGGCCACCAGAGACCCCCAGTGCTAGTCTCCTAGTCTACTAGCTTGAAGGGGATATACTGCCAGCCTTAGTCAGAGATACCAGGCTCTACACTAGCTTTAAGCAATAAGGCCCAAGGAGGTGTGGCATATGGCCAATATACCAAGGCTAAGGGCTGTTCTTATGTATGACACAATGTGGAGTGCCTGGATATAGCCCTTAGTCTTGGTATATTGGCCATGTACCACAAACTCCTGATTTGCCTTTTTGCTATTATAAACTGCTTACCCAAGTAATTAGAGAAGTAAAAACATGTTTTGTCATACCCGTGGTATCTGATATACCACGGCTGTTAGCCAATTAGCATTCAGGGCTCGAACCACCCAGTGAAAATGGGCATTAAAACCAGATAACTGGACAGTAGACATGCTGTCTACTCTTACAAGGACCCTTACAAGGACCCTTACAGGACCATTTCATTTAACATCATTACAGTTGGTCACAATATACACCATCAAGGCCATGGGTACTGCTTGTGTCCTCCGAGATGGTTAAACACAACATAGCATTGCCATGTTTGATTGAATAGTGTCTTCAGCTTAGACACTGCCCCAGGAGACAATGACTGATGGAGAGGGAGCTGAAAGCACATGCAGGCAGGCAGGCATGCATGCACACACACGCAGACACATGTATGCACGCATACGCAGACACACACACACACACATACACACATTGAGGTTGTCTTCAATGAGCAACGAACTGATGTGTTCATCTTCCTGTGACCATCACTGCCACAATGCAACACTCACTACCTCATTCAATGTCACTAATGAAGACAGAACCCTTCCTCTCCCCTCATTCTCTCTCTCTCTCTCTCTCTCTCTCTCTCTCTCTCTAGCTCTCCCTCTCTCTCTCTCTCTCTGTCTCTGTCTTTCCCTCTCTCTCTCTTTCTCTCTCTCTGTCTCTCTCTCTCCTTCTTTATCGATTTCTCTCTCTCTCTTTCTCTCTGTCTGTCTTTCTCTCTCACTCTTTCTCTCTCTTTCTCTCACACTTAACACACTTTACTGGTTATATGCTTTTTGATACACAGTCTTATTCTTTTCACACAAGTGTCAGTTCTTTGTCACATGTTCATGTGTTGGGTTCAGCTTAGTCCATGCTTATTCAATTCAAGACAACAAAATAAAGGAACAGAACATAATCTGGTAATTATTGTCTGTCTGTCTGTCTGTCTGTCTGTCTGTCTGTCTGTCTGTCTGTCTGTCTGTCTGTCTGTCTGTCTGTCTGTCTGTCTGTCTGTCTGTCTGTCTGTCTGTCTGTCTGTCTGTCTGTCTGTCTGTCTGTCTGTCTGTCTGTCTGTCTGTCTGTCTGTCTGTCTGTGTTCAGCATGCAGGGAAAGAAAGACAGATTATCATGCCTGATTTGTACTAAGCAGCTCCACCCGCAGCTTAGTGACATCAGTGAGAGTGCCACTTAAAGCCTTATAGCTACCCGCCTCACACACACACACATTGTGGGAATTCTATGCAAAAGACACACACACAC
Organism: Oncorhynchus nerka; assembly: GCF_034236695.1. Taxonomy (NCBI): domain Eukaryota; kingdom Metazoa; phylum Chordata; class Actinopteri; order Salmoniformes; family Salmonidae; genus Oncorhynchus; species Oncorhynchus nerka. The sequence continues at coordinate 35,815,962 of NC_088396.1, read as the reverse complement.
ACACACACACACATTGCATTTGTACTGAGCGCCAGTCTCTAAGTCCATGGCACCTGTCAGACATCACACAGGATATAGAGGGGATCAGGAGTGCTTGTCCATTCTGCTCTCTGTGGCCTGAGCCCCTATGAGCCACGACTAATTCCCAATGCAATTAGCAGCCCTCTAGAGCCTCTGTGCTACATTCCAAATGGCACCCTATTCCCTTGATACTGCACTATGGGCCCTGGTCAAAAGCAATGCACCATATAGGGAACAGAGTGCCATTTGGAACACATCCCTGTAGTCACTAGGCTAATACAGACAGTAGATAGGTGAAAGGACACAATCCCCAGTCCCAGCCAGAGCCCCAGCCAGAGCCACAGCCCCAGCCACAGCCCCAGCCAGAGCCCCAGCCACAGCCCCAGTCATAGCCCCAGCCAGAGCCCCAGCCACAGCCCCAGCCAGAGCCCCAGTCATAGCCCCAGCCAGTGCCCCAGCCAGAGCCACAGCCACAGCTCCAGTCGTGTTTTGCAGGGTGAACTCAGGTGTGAGACTAAGCCCCCATCCTGTCTGTCCTGTCTCTATGTCCTACTCTGCTCTGGAGATTAGCTAGGGTGCTCTGTTAGCTCTGACTCCACTCCTGACTGATATACACACATACACACATACAGTACACACACACACACACACGTCTGGGTGTGTGAGTGATTGACAGGTGAGTGACAGGCTGATCTGCTAGGCGGGTCTGTTGGCGTGGACCGGCGTGTGTCATCCCTCTCATTAGAGGAGGCGGTCGGTCAGTCTGCTTTCCCACCCTCCACCTCCTCCCTTGTTCCACGGGCTCTTCTATCCACTCCTCCTTCACTCTAGTAGTTCCTCATCCCCATCTCCTCTTCCCCCGTTAGTTAGCCTTAATGATGACTCCCTCATTAACACAGCAATGTCAGGGCACCGGGCAGAAACAAGGCCTGGACACACAGACCATTTAACTGCTAGAGAAATAGTCTGAACTGTGGATGTTGTTTGAGGCAAGGTGGATTCTCTTTAATGAGTGTATAATATACAATGCAGACTCAAATTGAGTATTGCTGACCTTTTGGTTCCTGTAAGGTTTACATTCCAGCCTCCTTCTCAATCTGTCATATTTGTGCTTTAACAGTACCCAGTACCGAATGAGAGAAGGTTAAGAGAAATAAAGAATAGTTACTATGAACTCGACAGCAAAGAGTTAGTTCCTTTCTATCATTCTGCTAGAGCTGCAGTGTGTTTTTGCCTAAAGCACACAGCCAATATACAGCAAATATTTAGGGAGACATTTTGGCGTATTATATCCTTTGTTGTTTTCATTACATGATAACAGTTTTGACGTCTATCCTTCAATGAATCTTTCAGAAGCACTCTGAGCCACAGGAGCCGTTTGATAGGAAGATAAACCATTGAATGAGCCCAGATGTTTCTTGACGTGTTTTCTATTTCCTCGTTTGAGTAGCTTACACTACAGCGCTGAACAGTACATGCTCGCACGCACACACACACACGCACGCACACACACACAAACACACACATACACCAACACACCCACACACCCACACACTCACACCCACACACACACACACACACACACACACACACACACTCAATTATTTGAATTTGATGCTGTCCTGATGACTGTTGAGATATGACAGCACACATCAGGTCCTGATCTGACTGATCCACTGTGTGTGCTTGTTTGTGTGTGTGTTTGTGTGTGCGTGTTTGTGTGTGCGTGTGCGTGTGATGACTCCCTCATTAATGTGTGTGTGTGTGCGTGTGATGACTCCCTCATTAATGTGTGTGTGTGTGTGCGTGTGATGACTCCCTCATTAATGTGTGTGTGTGTGATGACTCCCTCATTAATGTGTGTGTGTGATGACTCCCTCATTAATGTGTGTGTGTGTGATGACTCCCTCATTAATGTGTGTGTGTGTGTGATGACTCCCTCATTAATGTGTGCATATGATGACTCCCTCATTAATGTGTGTGTGTGTGATGACTCCCTCATTAATGTGTGTGTGTGTGATGACTCCCTCATTAATGTGTGTGTGTGTGATGACTCCCTCATTAATGTGTGTGTGTGTGATGACTCCCTCATTAATGTGTGTGTGTGTGATGACTCCCTCATTAATGTGTGTGTGTGTGTATGTGATGACTCCCTCATTAATGTGTGTGTGTGTGATGACTCCCTCATTAATGTGTGTGTGTGTGTATGTGATGACTCCCTCATTAATGTGTGTGTGTGTGTATGTGATGACTCCCTCATTAATGTGTGTGTGTGTGATGACTCCCTCATTAATGTGTGTGTGTGTGTGTGTGTGTGTGATGACTCCTCATTAATGTGTGTGTGTGTGTATGATGACTCCCTCATTAATGTGTGTGTGTGTGTGTGATGACTCCTCATTAATGTGTGTGTGTGATGATGACTCCTCATTAATGTGTGTGTGTGTGTGTGATGACTCCCTCATTAATGTGTGTGTGTGTGTATGACTCCCTCATTAATGTGTGTGTGTGTGTGATGACTCCTCATTAATGTGTGTGTGTGTGTGTGTGACTCCCTCATTAATGTGTGTGTGTGTGATGACTCCTCATTAATGTGTGTGTGTGATGACTCCCTCATTAATGATGACTCCTCATTAATGTGTGTGTGTGATGACTCCCTCATTAATGTGACTCCCTCATTAATGTGTGTGTGTGTGATGACTCCTCATTAATGTGTGTGTGTGTGATGACTCCCTCATTAATGTGTGTGTGTGTGATGACTCCTCATTAATGTGTGTGTGTGATGACTCCCTCATTAGTGTGTGTGTGTGTGTGCAGTGATGACTCCTTCATTAATGTGTGTGTGTGATGACTCCCTCATTAATGTGTGTGTGTGATGACTCCTCATTAATGTGTGTGTGTGTGATGACTCCTCATTAATGTGTGTGTGTGATGACTCCCTCATTAATGTGTGATGACTCCCTCATTAATGTGTGTGTGTGTGTGTGATGACTCCTTCATTAATGTGTGTGTGTGATGACTCCCTCATTAATGTGTGTGTGTGATGACTCCCTCATTAATGTGTGTGTGTGTATGATGACTCCCTCATTAATGTGTGTGTGTGTGATGACTCCCTCATTAATGTGTGTGTGTGATGACTCCTCATGTGTGTGTGTGATGACTCCCTCATTAATGTGTGTGTGTGTGATGACTCCCTCATTAATGTGTGTGTGTGTGATGACTCCCTCATTAATGTGTGTGTGTGTGATGACTCCCTCATTAATGTGTGTGTGTGATGACTCCCTCATTAATGTGTGTGTGTGATGACTCCCTCATTAATGTGTGTGTGTGTGATGACTCCCTCATTAATGTGTGTGTGTGTGATGACTCCCTCATTAATGTGTGTGTGTGTGATGACTCCCTCATTAATGTGTGTGTGTGATGACTCCCTCATTAATGTGTGTGTGTGTGTGATGACTCCCTCATTAATGTGTGTGTGTGTGATGACTCCCTCATTAATGTGTGTGTGTGATGACTCCCTCATTAATGTGTGTGTGTGTGATGACTCCTTCATTAATGTGTGTGTGTGTGATGACTCCCTCATTAATGTGTGTGTGTGTGATGACTCCCTCATTAATGTGTGTGTGTGTGATGATGACTCCCTCATTAATGTGTGTGTGTGTGATGACTCCCTCATTAATGTGTGTGTGTGTGATGACTCCCTCATTAATGTGTGTGTGTGTGATGACTCCTCATTAATGTGTGTGTGTGTGATGACTGTGTGTGTGACTCCCTCATTAATGTGTGTGTGTGTGACTCCCTCATTAATGTGTGTGTGACTCCCTCATTAATGTGTGTGTGTGTGATGACTCCTTCATTAATGTGTGTGTGTGTGATGACTCCCTCATTAATGTGTGTGTGTGTGTGTGATGACTCCTCATTAATGTGTGTGTGTGTGATGACTCCTTCATTAATGTGTGTGTGTGTGTGATGACTCCCTCATTAATGTGTGTGTGTGATGACTCCTCATTAATGTGTGTGTGTGTGATGACTCCCTCATTAATGTGTGTGTGTGTGATGACTCCTCATTAATGTGTGTGTGTGTGATGACTCCCTCATTAATGTGTGTGTGTGTGATGACTCCTCATTAATGTGTGTGTGTGTGATGACTCCTCATTAATTATGACTGTTAATGTGTGTGTGTGTGATGACTCCTCATTAATGTGTGTGTGTGTGTGATGACTCCTCATTAATGTGTGTGTGTGATGACTCCCTCATTAATGTGTGTGTGTGTGATGACTCCCTCATTAATGTGTGTGTGTGTGATGACTCCCTCATTAATGTGTGTGTGTGTGATGACTCCCTCATTAATGTGTGTGTGTGTGTGATGACTCCCTCATTAATGTGTGTGTGTGATGACTCCCTCATTAATGTGTGTGTGTGATGACTCCCTCATTAATGTGTGTGTGTGTGATGACTCCCTCATTAATGTGTGTGTGTGTGATGACTCCTCATTAATGTGTGTGTGTGTGATGACTCCTCATTAATGTGTGTGTGTGTGTGATGACTCCTCATTAATGTGTGTGTGTGTGATGACTCCCTCATTAATGTGTGTGTGTGTGATGACTCCCTCATTAATGTGTGTGTGATGACTCCCTCATTAATGTGTGTGTGTGTGATGACTCCCTCATTAATGTGTGTGTGTGTGATGACTCCCTCATTAATGTGTGTGTGTGATGATGACTCCCTCATTAATGTGTGTGTGTGTGTGATGACTCCCATTAATGTGTGTGTGTGTGATGACTCCTCATTAATGTGTGTGTGTGTGATGACTCCCTCATTAATGATGACTGTGTGTGTGATGACTCCCTCATTAATGTGTGTGTGTGTGATGACTCCCTCATTAATGTGTGTGTGTGTGTGATGACTCCCTCATTAATGTGTGTGTGTGTGATGACTCCCTCATTAATGTGTGTGTGTGTGATGACTCCTCATTAATGTGTGTGTGTGTGATGACTCCCTCTCCCTCATTAATGTGTGTGTGTGTGATGACTCCCTCATTAATGTGTGTGTGTGTGTGTGATGACTCCCTCATTAATGTGTGTGTGATGTGATGACTCCTCATTAATGTGTGTGTGTGTGTGATGACTCCCTCATTAATGTGTGTGTGTGTGATGACTCATTAATGTGTGTGTGTGTGATGACTCCCTCATTAATGTGTGTGTGTGTGATGACTCCCTCATTAATGTGTGTGTGCATTAATGTGTGATGACTCCCTCATTAATGTGTGTGTGTGTGATGACTCCCTCATTAATGTGTGTGTGTGTGATGACTCCCTCATTAATGTGTGTGTGTGTGATGACTCCCTCATTAATTAATGTGTGTGTGTGATGACTCCCTCATGTGTGTGTGTGTGTGATGACTCCCTCATTAATGTGTGTGTGTGTGTGTGTGTGATGACTCCCTCATTAATGTGTGTGTGTGTGATGACTCCCTCATTAATGTGTGTGTGTGTGATGACTCCCTCATTAATGTGTGTGTGTGATGACTCCCTCATTAATGTGTGTGTGATGACTCCCTCATTAATGTGTGTGTGTGATGACTCCCTCATTAATGATGATGACTCCTCATTAATGTGTGTGTGTGATGACTCCCTCATTAATGTGTGTGTGTGTGATGACTCCCTCATTAATGTGTGTGTGTGTGATGACTCCCTCATTAATGTGTGTGTGTGATGACTCCCTCATTAATGTGTGTGTGTGTGTGATGACTCCCTCATTAATGTGTGTGTGTGTGATGACTCCCTCATTAATGTGTGTGTGTGTGTGTGAGTGTGATGACTCCCTCATTAATGTGTGTGTGTGTGATGACTCCCTCATTAATGTGTGTGTGTGTGTGTGATGACTCCCTCATTAATGTGTGTGTGCATATGATGACTCCCTCATTAATGTGTGTGTGTGTGATGACTCCCTCATTAATGTGTGTGTGTGTGTGTGATGACTCCCTCATTAATGTGTGTGCGTGTGATGACTCCCTCATTAATGTGTGTGTGTGCGTGTGATGACTCCCTCATTAATGTGTGTGTGTGTGATGACTCCCTCATTAATGTGTGTGTGTGTGTGATGACTCCCTCATTAATGTGTGTGTGTGTGTGATGACTCCCTCATTAATGTGTGTGTGCATATGATGACTCCCTCATTAATGTGTGTGTGTGTAATGACTCCCTCATTAATGTGTGTGCGTGTGATGACTCCCTCATTAATGTGTGTGTGTGTGATGACTCCCTCATTAATGTGTGTGTGTATGATGACTCCTTCATTAATGTGTGTGTGTGTGATGACTCCCTAATTAATGTGTGCATATGATGACTCCCTCATTAATGTGTGTGTGTGTGTGTGATGACTCCCTCATTAATGTATGTGTGTGTGTGATGACTCCCTCATTAATGTGTGTGTGTGTGATGACTCCCTCATTAATGTGTGTGTGCGTGTGATGACTCCCTCATTAATGTGTGTGTGTGTGATGACTCCCTCATTAATGTGTGTGTGTGATGACTCCCTCATTAATGTGTGTGTGTGATGACTCCCTCATTAATGTGTGTGTGTGTGATGACTCCCTCATTAATGTGTGTGTGCATATGATGACTCCCTCATTAATGTGTGTGTGTGTGATGACTCCCTCATTAATGTGTGTGTGTGTGTGACGACTCCCTCATTAATGTGTGTGTGTGTGTGTGATGACTCCCTCATTAATGTGTGTGTGTGTGCGTGTGATGACTCCCTCATTAATGTGTGTGTGTATGATGACTCCTTCATTAATGTGTGTGTGTGTGATGACTCCCTCATTAATGTGTGTGTGTGTAATGACTCCCTCATTAATGTGTGCATATGATGACTCCCTCATTAATGTGTGTGTGTGTGATGACTCCCTCATTAATGTGTGTATGTGATGACTCCCTCATTAATGTGTGTGTGTGTGATGACTCCTTCATTAATTTGTGCGTGTGTGATGACTCCCTCATTAATGTGTGTGTGTGTGTGATGACTCCCTCATTAATGTGTGTGTGTGTGATGACTCCCTCATTAATGTGTGTGTGTGCGATGACTCCCTCATTAATGTGTGTGTGTGTGTGATGACTCCCTCATTAATGTGTGTGTGTGTGATGACTCCCTCATTAATGTGTGTGTGATGACTCCCTCATTAATGTGTGTGTGTGATGACTCCCTCATTAATGTGTGTGTGTGATGACTCCCTCATTAATGTGTGTGTGTGTGTGTGATGACTCCCTCATTAATGTGTGTGTGATGACTCCCTCATTAATGTGTGTGTGTGTGTGATGACTCCCTCATTAATGTGTGTGTGATGACTCCCTCATTAATGTGTGTGTGTGATGACTCCCTCATTAATGTGTGTGTGTGATGACTCCCTCATTAATGTGTGTGTGTGTGTGTGATGACTCCCTCATTAATGTGTGTGTGATGACTCCCTCATTAATGTGTGTGTGATGACTCCCTCATTAAAGTCTGTGTGTGGTGACTCCCTCATTAATGTGTGTGTGATGACTCCCTCATCAATGTGTGTGTGTGTGATGACTCCCTCATTAATGTGTGTGTGTGATGACTCCCTCATTAATGTGTGTGTGTGTGATGACTTCCTCATTAATGTGTGTGTGATGACTCCCTCATTAATGTGTGTGTGATGACTCCCTCATTAATGTGTGTGTGATGACTCCCTCATTAATGTGTGTGTGTGGTGACTCCCTCATTAATGTGTGTGTATATGCATGTACAGTGCATTCGGAAAGGTTTTCTTTCTTCACATTTTGTTATGTTACAGCCTTATTCTAAAATGGATTCAATTGTTTGTTTTCCTCATCAATCTACACATAATACCCCATAATGACAAAGTAAAAGCTGTTTTTTCGAAATTTGAGCCAATTTTTTATTTTTTTTTGTGAAATATCACATTTACATACGTATTCAAACCCTTTACTTTGTTGAAGCACCTTTGGCAGCGATTACAGCCACAAGTCTTCTCGAGTATGACACTACAAACGTGGCACACCTGGATTTGTGGAGTTTCTCCCATTCTTCTCTGCAGATCCTCTAAAGCTCTGTCAGGTTGGATGGGGAGCGTCACTGCATAGCTGTTTTCAGATCTCTCCTGAGATGTTTGATTGGGTTCAAGTCTGGACTCTCGCTGGGACATTCAGACACTTGTCCTGAAGCCACTCCTGCGTTGTCTTGGCAGTGGGCTTAGGTTCGTTGTCCTGTTGGACGGTGAACCTTCGCCCCGGTCTGAGGACTTGAGCACTCTGAAGTAGGTTTTCATGAAGGATCGCTCTGCACTTTTCTCAGTCCCCACAGCATGATGCTGCCACCACCATGCATTCAGGCCAAAAAGGTCAATATTGGTTTCATCAGACCAGAGAATCTTGTTTCTCATGGTCTGAGATTCTTTAGGTGCCTTTTGGCAAACTCCAAGCAGGCTGTCATTTGCCTTTTTCTGAGGTGGGGATTCCATATGGCCACTCTACAGTAAAGGCCTAATTGGTGGAGTCATACAGAGATGGTTGTCCTTCTGGAAGGTTCTCCCATCTTCACAGATGAACTCTGGACCTCTGTCAGAGTGACCATCGAGTCCATGGTCACCTCCCTGACCAAGGCTCTTCTCCCCCGATTGCTCAGTTTGACCGGGTGGCCAGCACTAGGAAGAGTCTTGGTGGTTCAAAACCTCTTCCATTTAAGAATGATGGAGGCCACTGTGTTCTTGTGGATCTTCAATGCTGCAGAAATGTTTTGGTATCCTTCCCCAGATCTGTGTCTTGACATAATCCTGTTTCGGAGCTCTATGGACAATTCCTTTGACCTCATGGCTTGGTTTTTTCTCTGACATGCACTGTCAACTGTGGGACCTATAGACAGGTGTGTGCCTATAGACAGGTGTGGGCCTTTCCAAATGATGTCCAATTAATTGAATTTACCACAGGTGGACTCCAATCAAGTTGTAGAAACATCTCAAGGATGATCAATGGAAACAGGATGCACCTGAGCTAAATTTTGAATCTCATAGCAAAGGGTCTGAATACTTATGTAAATAAGGTATTTCAGGTTTTTGTGTAGTGTGTAAATTTGCAAAAACATTCCTAAAACCTGTTTTCGCTTTGTCATTGTGGGTTATTGTGTGTAGATTGATGAGGGAAAAACATTATTTAATACATTTTAGAATAAGGCTGTAACGTAACAAAATGTGGGAAAAATCAAGGAGTCTGAATACTTTCCGAATGCACTGTATGCCTGTGTGTGATTCATAAAATGGAAGAAAATAGTGTGATTTAAGATTAACATTGCTGCCCCGCAGCCAACAAACTTGATGCATGTCAGTGAAATGGGGGGAGAGGGGCGATTGGAAGCAGATAGGGAAACTGACACAAATGTATTTGTTGGTTTGAGCCACTTGTATTCCAATGCTCTGTGACACATGTCTTACAATACCATTCTGTTTGTGTGTGTGCAACGGTGATGGGGGGGAGGACTGTATTGGATGTGAGGAGTTTGATATTGCCTTGATAAAAGAGCAGTGGTATAAACTCTGTATTTCATTAAAGATAGTACTCACAGTACACTGTACAGTCTGTGCTGACATAAACACTCTAAGTGAGGTGCCTTTTGATGTCGATTAAAGGGTTTTACAGCTGAATGCTTATTTTTTCAGATTCTCTTCAGGGTTAGTGGAGACAGATAGAAAAGCTAAAACTGTGTTCGACACCTCTTCTCCTCTTTTTCTCTCTCTCTCTCTCTCTCTCTCTTTCTCATTCTCTGCTCTGTCTATGCTGTCTATCTCTCTTTCTCTTTTCTTTCTACCCTTCAACCCCACCTACTTTCTCCCCCTCTTTCTTTCTTTCTTTCTTTCTTTCTTTCTTTCTTTCTTTCTTTCTTTCTTTCTTTCTTTCTTTCTTTCTTTCTTTCTTTCTTTCTTTCTTTCTTTCTCTCTCTCTCTGGAGAAGATGCAGGAAATGGTTGTAATACATTTTAAATGTCAAAGCGAGTCTGATGAACTCTGGGCCTCAATTAGAGCAATCTGTCTCACATTAATGCTGAAAAATTTAAATGGACCGGCTGTGTGAGTGTGGGTGTGCGCATGTGTGTGTGTGCACGTGTGTGTGTGTGTGTGCGTGCGTGCATGCGTGCGTGTGTGTGTGTGTGTGCGTGTCAATGTGTGTTTACCCAAGCACATGTCATTATGTTTGAGTTGCATGAGGCTGAGGAATGGCATTGAATTAAAGCTCCATCAGAATGACGACTATAATGACAGACTCTACAGATTGTCACAGATGGGACGTGACAGTGTTTCACTACTCACAAACACACACACACAGCAGATTGCTAATAGCTTAGCTAGTTTAATTTTAAGTTTAGTTTAATTGATTTGCACCAAAGAAAACAAGTAATAAACAACAATACATATAAATATACACACATATACATATACAGTATATACACACATACATATATACATATATACATACGTATATAAAATGGTTGAAAGCACAGGGGCTTATGTAAAAACCACAACAACAAAAAACAATATACAGTACAATACATAAGTGCATGTTTTCAGTGTGTTTTCCCACTGTTTCCTCTTGGCTCCAGAAGAGGTTTCCTCAGGACAGTTTAGCTCCTTAGTCTTTGGGTGCATGCAGATGTGACCAGAGCTTTGTTTGATCCTTAGCTTACTTCTCTCACTGGGCGACTGGAAGGAGAGAGAACGTCAGCAAGAGAGGAAAGGAGAGAGAGGGAGAGAGAGACACAATGAATGATAAACTAAATAAGAAATGTCCCTTTTTCAGGACCCTGTCTTTCAAAGATAATTCGTAAAAATCCAAATAACTTCACAGATCCTAATTGTAAAGGTTTTAAACACTGTTTCCCTGCTTGTTCAATGAACCATAAACAATTAATGAACATGTACCTGTGGAACGATTGTTAAGACACTAACAGCTTACAGACGTAGGCAATTAAGGTCACAGTTATGAAAACGTAGGACGCTGAAGAGGCCTTTCTACTGACTGAAAAACAACAAAAGAAACATGCCCAGGGTCCCTGCTCATGTGCGTGAACGTGCCTTAGGCATGCTGCAAGGAGGCATGAGGAGTGCAGATGTGGCCAGGGCAATACATTGCAATGTCTGTACTGTGAGACTCCTAAGACAGTGCTACAAGGAGACAGGACGGACAGCCAATCGTCCTCACAGTGGCAGACCACGTGTAACAACACTTGCACAGGATCGGTACATTCAAACATCACACCTGCGGGACAGGTACAGGATGACAACAACAACAGCCCGAGTTACACCAGGAACGCACAATCCCTCCGTCAGTGCTCAGACTGTCCGCAATAGGCTGAGAGAGGCTGGACTGAGGGCTTGTAGGGCTGTTGTAAGGCAGGTCCTCACCAGACATCACCGACAACAACGTCACCTATTGGCACAAACCCACCATCGCTGGACCAGACAGGACTTGTCAGGGAACTTGCAGGTGCCTTGGTGGAAGAGTGGGGTCACATCTCACAGCAAGAACTGCCAAATCTGGTGCAGTCCATGAGGAGAAGATGCTCTGCAGTACTTAATGCAGCTGGTGGCAACACCAGATACTGACTGTTACTTTTGATTTTGACCCCCACCCCTTTGTTCAGGGACACATTATTCCATTTCTGTTAGTCACAATTCTGTGGAACTTGTTCAGTTTATGTCTCAGTTGTTGAATATTGTTATGTTCATACAAATATTCCCGCATGTTAAGTTGGTTGAAAATAAACGCAGTTGACAGTGAGAGGACGTTTCTTTTTTTGCTGAGTTTATAAAGAAAAATAGACTAGGGAGAGAATGAGAAATAGAAGGTGGGGTTGTAAGGAATTGGGAACGATTGAAAAATAGACTAGGGAGAGAATGAGAAAAAGAAGGTGGGGTTGTAAGGAATTGGGAACGATTGAAAAATAGACTAGGGAGAGAATGAGAAAAAGAAGGTGGGGTTGTAAGGAATTGGGAACGATTGAAAAATAGACTAGGGAGAGAATGAGAAATAGAAGGTGGGGTTGTAAGGAATTGGGAACGATTGAAATATAGAAAGCAAGAGAGACCAAGAGATATTGAGGGAAAAGGGAAATCCCACATTGTCTATCCCACAAACATAGAGATAAATGTAGAGACCATGGCTCTCGTTTCAGTTGCATATTCTCCTAATTATCTGGCTGTGTGACATGACATTTTATTTTGGGAGCACCAGTGTGCCTACAAAAGAAATTCCCCAGATAATAATTGTTGTAAAGTGAGTGCATATTCATTTGCATCAGGGTTGTACCATTACTACAGTGAAAATGGCTTGTTTCTAGCCCAAATAGAAAGGACACATAATACCGGCACAACATTTTTCCTCTTATGGCAGATTGTTGGGCAACATTTGACATTCATGAACCATGTCGCAGGCCGTTCTAAACAACTCTGGGGCCATTTGTTTACACCTTGTTCAGTCATCTCATTAGCTAGCTACCTAACAATCTGGTAACTAGTCTACAATGTTCAATATAATGCATCTCAATAGGAAAATATTTATTTTACTATGTAGAAACCTAATATTGCACAAATGACTTTGTAATTTCAATGTCAGTGTCAACATTTGAGCTTTTCATAATAAACAAATGTATTTACAGGGTTACATATTATTTTCTAGGGCACAACATGTGCTTCAGAAGTAGCTAGAATACGTAGAGACTATATTTCAATAGATTATCAAATCAAATCAAATGTATTTATATAGCCCTTCGTACATCAGCTGATATCTCAAAGTGCTGTACAGAATAAAATATACAATATTATAATACAATATTTTCTGCTGCTCCTGATGTTTATGTTGTGCTCCTAACTTTTATGAGTTAGGAGCACCAGTGCTACCTGTGAAATGTTTGCATTTAGAGCCCTGGTAGAGTCACACAAGAAGAGACAGCTAAGAGCTCCTGGTAGGTATCGAGGTAGGTAGAGGTAGACAGAGAGCTGAGGGAGGAGGGCAGTCAGTGCCGCAGATAGAGACTCTGGGCTAAATTATCACTGCAATTAGATGCAATGCTGACATCTCATTTATAAACAGGTGGAAATAAACCTGAGAAAGAGAGAAAGAAAAAAGAGAGAGAAAGGAAGAGAGAGAGAAGGAGAGACTGCGAGAGAGAGGGAGAGAAAGTTGCAACCTCTTAACAAACTCCGCTCTTACCCGTCCACCATCTGTCATTTCCTCCTCTTCTCTGCCCAGCCGAGCTAACACAGGTGTCATTTAACAAATTACCACACGTTGCTTTTTATAATCATTGTATTACTGTCAGTAAGGTCACTGCTAACTAAGGAACACTGGTTTGTGTGCGTGTGGATGTGTGTGTTTGTGATGCTAAACGGGGTCACATTAGTCCTGTCTCCATGTTTCCCTGTCTGTCAGCGTTTCTCTAGCTAATGTCATTAGCTAAGTAGCAGCATTAAGCACATTCCTGGAAGTATATTGAATAGTTTCTCCAAACAAAGACCTTAGCATGCAGTGTGGATGTAACATGTATGAGTGTGGATGTAACTATTGGCCGATATCTCCACATTTCTCTTTGCTATTTGACGATGTATCCAAAATATCACTGTGTTATTGGACAATATCCCCAGATATCTCTCTGCTATTGGCCAATATCCCCACATATCAGTCTGCTATTGGTTGACATCCCCAGATTTCACTCTGAAATTGGCCGATATCCCCACATATCACTCTGCTATTGGTCGATACCCCAACATATCACTCTACTATTGGCCAATATCCCCACATGGCACTCTGCTATTGGCCAACATCCCCACATATCAGTCTGCTATTGGTTGACATCCCCACATGTCACTCTGCTATTGGTCGATATCCCCACATGTCACTCTGCTATTGGTCGATACCCCCACATATCTCTCTACTATTGGCCAATATCCCCACATGGCACTCTGCTATTGGCCAATATCTCCACATATCGGTATGCTATTGGTTGACATCCCCACATTTCACTCTGCTATTGGCTGATATCCCCACATGTCACTCTCCTTTTGACCGATAGCCCCACATATAAATCTGCTATTTGACGATATATCTGTAAATAAACTGATGGATTCTTCTCTCTGTCACTGTGCCAACCTTTTCTTTCTGTTTAGTTCTGTAAATGATTGATTAAGGATTGATGAGAGTACTTTATCCTTCATCTTTTATGAGGTTAGTTCTTATTCATTAGAATAGTTTGATTCCCATGGTTTGTATATTCCAGCCATCCTTCTCTCCCTTCACACCAGTGGAAGGACACCAGTGGAGTACAGGCTCATTGTAATGACTGGAATGGAAGGACTGGAATGGCATCAAACACATGGAAACCATTAATTCCTTCTACCGCTTTACAACCAGGCCACCAGACACACGTAGCTACACTCTAAAGGAGAATTTACAAGAGCATTGACTTACCAAGGAGATGAATGGATCACTGAATGACTTCCCTGGCTGAGACCCTCCAGTGTACAACAAAAGCCACCTTTACAGGGCAAGTGACAATGTCAGTGTCAAGTGACGCTGTCACTTTAGTGCTGAATGGCAGTCTCTCTCTTTTATCCGTAGCGTTGAGGAGAGAGTGTTATAAACCCTTCTTTTGTTATCTGTCAGTGACTTCCTGTAAGCCCCTGCAGAGATATGTGTCCTCGGTTTACTCTTCTTTCAACTGTGAGCATATAAAGGATTTATAGGGCCTTCTATCTGATCTGCGTTATACGATTTACAAAAGGCGACTTACATAGCAAACTATGTGTGTACTCTAGCTACCTTAAGCCAGTATATGGATAAAGGCTCTACATGCATGAATACATTGAACACAGATGGTGTAGTGCATTATGAGACTTGCTATAACCTTCGTAAGCAGCTCATGGCTCCTTATAACTACATAAATAACATAATCCATAGTTATTTCATAGAGAGAGTGTCCGTTTATCCTTCTGCTCTGCTCCAGCTCTGTTGTTGACAGTAACTCACTGTAGAGAGCTGCAGAGCTGAGACGGACTGTGAAAACACTAGAATTGACATTGACATCCTGGTCACTTGGCTCACTGGGTAGAGCCCGTCACTTGCAACGCCAGGGTTGTGGGTATGATTCCCACTGGGGACCAGTATGAAAATGTATGCGCTCACTACTGAAAGTGGCTCTACATAAGAGTGTCTACTAAAATGACATCATGACAGCTGTCTTGTATTTCTCTGCTTGCTATATGCGGCTCCAGTCCATGTCTGTTGTTGACAGAGTAGCGCACAGACGACTGTGGTGGAGATGGGCTGTCAAAGTATGTGAGAGGATGAGCAGAAGTGCCTGCCTGGTTGGGTGTTTTCCTCTTGCTCAGTGGGCTACATTGTACCCCTGACCTGCTCAGTTGATCCACCCTCTGAGAATCCCAGACTACCCTCCACCCCCTTCCTTCCAATAATGGCTTGTACCCCAGTCGTGTTGAGCACTTTGAGAGAGAGAGAATTCATGTCGGGTGCAAAACAGAGCAGCAGCGTTGTGGTGGATTATTCCATTTTAATGATAACATCAATCACCTCTTCCACTTGACTTTTGAGCATGACCCCTGATCTCACTACATCATGACCCCCGTTGTTCTGACAATTCTTTGACGAATCTGAATCTGAATCCGAATCTGTTTCCTGCTCCACCTGTAAATCCTCAAAACCACAAAGATTGAATGCCTTCTTCATATATGATTAGTTTCAGCAAACTAGGCATATGTTGCGCTTCACTACTTTACGGGAGTCACATTTGAACATACGTGTTTAATCAAAATGCGTTTTTTGGTAGAAATGCCTTCTGGAATGTGAACTATCATGTTCCTTAATAACAAACTCGTACGCCATCTGTAAATATGATTCAAATTGTTAAATTACGAGCCCTGTTGGTTTAGCCACGGAAAAAGGCAGGAACCTTCCCGCTAGCCATGATTGGCTGAGATAATGGATGAGCTGGACATGGCAAAAGAAAAGTTCAGATTGGTCGGCCATATATCACGCTTCTGTCTATAACATGAGCTGCTCAGTATAGGTAATCCTTTATAACGCGGCTATTTTGAAAGATATCACACATAACTGCTTAACCTCTTGCGACGAGCAAACCCGTATCCGGGAGCGTAATCATAGCCTCAAAAGTATTAGCATAACGCAGCGGACATAAACTTTTCCTATTCATGAAAATCGCAAATGAAATGAATAAAATATATTCAAACACAAGCTTAGCCTTTTGTTAACAACACTGTCATCTCAGATTTTCAAAATATGCGTTACAGCCAACGCTAGACAAGCATTTGTGTAAGTTTATCATGGCATAATGCTATGCTAGGCTCTGCTGGCAGCAGGCAACATTTTCACGAAAATAAGAAAAGCAACCAAATTAAATCATTTACCTTTGAAGAACTTCGGATGCTTTCACTCAGGAGATTTCCAGTTAGATAGCAAATGTTCCTTTTTTCCAAAAATATTATTTTTGTAGGCGAAAAAGCTCCCGTTTCTTCATCATGCTTGGCTGAGAAATCGATCGAAAAATGCTACTACTATAACGCCAAACTTTTTTCAAAATTATCGCCTGCCATATCAGTTCTGTTATACTCACAGACATACTTTTAACAGTTTTAGAAACTTTTGGGTGTTTTCTATCCAAATCTACCAATTATATGCATATCCTAGCTTCTGGGCCTGAGTAACAGGCAGTTTACTTTGGGCATGCTTTTCATCAGGACATGAAAATACTGCCCCCTACCCAAGAGAGGTTAACCATTTCCACCCGTGTAGCCAATGCTCCACGTGGTATGGTTAGGAATTCAACAACAATTGTAACCTTAGCGGACACTGAGGTTTTGGTGGTCTCCATTCAAACCTTGCCATCTTGGTGTCCATCGAGGTATGTGTGGTCTGAAGAGGATTTCCTCAGGAGGGGTTTTTATTCGTAACAGTAGGAAAGGGCTGTTCCATGATGCCAGATCACGGGGGTGGGCCAAATAATTGTTTAAACTTTAAAGGGAATACAATTCTCTTTCATTAAATGTTTAACATCACCTTACATCATTTCGCAAATAGTATCATGTTTACTCATTCATTTTATACAATAATTAGATTCAAACCGCATAATTGAGAAATGTACCTATTCAGAGATATAGCCATGTGTGTTTCCTGTCCTCTCGGAGACCACCAAATAAAATACACTTGTCACACCCATCCCTTAAGTGTCCACGGCCTATTCCCACCTTCTCACAACTGGACATTTTGTATCAAATCCTAATTGTGGGGATCCTTTGTTCTCTCTATGTGTCTCTTTCTGCAAGAGAGTCTCCTCCAGGAATTTATGACCTGAGATAACAGAACCTGGGTGTAGGAGAGACAGGGGGAAGCCACTAGCTATACCCAGAAAGGGCCACATCATGACAACAGGATACAGAAGGTATAAACACTACAGTGAAATGGTTTTGTCAACTTCTTTTGTGACAAACAACACTGTTGATGGTCTTTTCTTCCCCATCACTACTGTCATCAGAATACTCTGCAGAGTCTGGTTCAATGAAAATGTTTTTAGCTACATCAGGGATTTCCTCATCATCTGATTCATTTTCAATCTTTGTTGATAGCACTTTTAACTTCAGGGAAGCAATGCAACACTTTTTCAGTTCGTCATGATATCTTTCAAAAAAAGCCATGGTAAAAAGGATTATCTATACATACTGAGCAGATCATGTTACAGACAGAAAGTGCTACATGGCAGACCAATCTGAACTCATCTCTCAGGCCATCCATTATCTTAGCCAATCATGGCTAGCGGGAAGTTTCTTAAACTGGTCACATTTAGTGATGAGGTCCTGTATGGCGGGAACTTGAAATAAGCGTGATGTGGATGGTGTTTGGTGAGGGGGATCTGTATGGCAGGGTGACGACATAGTTCGGGCAATGATGTATCATTTCTGGGACAGTGACTAGTGAATCAGGGAATAATTGACGGAATCAGGTAGCAGTGTGATGCTATAGTATGTGGTGAGGGGGTACTATGGGCAGGTTTTGGGCACTGTGTATGTCTAGCATCATCTCCGGGACACTGAATAGTGAATCAGGGTATAATTGACAGTGTCAGGTAGCAGGGTGATGGATTGCCTGATTAGTGTCCTGGCTGGGTTCTCTACACAGATGGCACATTAATAGTGGGCAGCTGCCCCCTACCAACACACAACCAGCTCTCTACCTGCATCTCTGCACCCAGCACTCGTCCTCCGTCATCCCCTCAGTTCTCCAGCCCAGGCATTTGCCTTCTCTTTCTTTACTATTTATTTATCTCTTTTAACCATGTATTGGGATGTGTGCCCAGAATGAATTAATATGCCCCCATATTATGTGCTCACACCTGGAAATGATCTTGCTCTGTCTGTCTGACTGCCTCTCTCTCTCTCTCTCTCTCTCTCTCTCTCAGCCTCCTATCATACATCCCCTCCTCTTTCTTCCCCTTCTCTCTCTCGTTAGTGATTATGGTGGGATAGAGACAGAACAGGGATTTCTGGGGTCAGGGTGTTTACACTGTGTGGACAGGTGTGCTCTTCCAAGCCAGGAGTGTGTATGCCAGACACTGACAGAGATAGGCCAAGGGCTGTAATATAACGTTGTTAATAACAACTCATATAATACAACCAATGGCTGCACATACACAATCAGAACAACATGTAACATTTAATGCATTATGCAATCAAGATCTAGGTCAACTTATTGAGGTCAAACTACCTCTTTCAATACTCAGGCCAAGATGTCAGCTCCATTAAAGAGTAACATCGTGCTTGTAGATGTAGTACAATTGTAGCTAGCAAACATATAACATTACGATGCCATATGATCAAACACAAGTTAACCCTAAGCTACAAAGATAAATGCTCTACTGACCATGGTTGAACTGTATGGCTAAAACCAAAACTCAGAACTTACAACCCTATCAAAAACAGCTAAGATCCAGAACCTTATGTCAGCTCTCACCTAACCAGAAAACAAAGGTCCTTGTGTGCCCAGTTCAGAACCGGGATACTGCTTCTGACAATTGAAATAGATTGGTTCAATGCCATAGATGAAGAAGAGTGACTATGTACTGTCTATGATTTAGGAGCTGTCGAGAATGAACTGCACTTTTTATTTTATTGTAAATTATTATATGATGATTTGAGAGCTTTACTGGTTGATAAAATGCTGCAAAGATTAAGAAAAACTTGAATGGCTATTTAGGAAAAAAGTATTCCTGGTTTGATCTCTAAGGCTTGAAAGATGTGACAAGAGAAGTATACTTTACATACTTTTTCTCAATTAATTTTCACTGGCGTATGAATATATATACACAGTGCATTCGGAAAGTATTCAGACCCCTTTACTTTTTCCACAATTTGTTACGTTACAGCCTTATTCTAAAATGTATTAAATAATGTTTTCCCTCATCAATCTACACACAACCCATAATGACAAAGCAAAAATGGGTTTTTAGAAATATTTTCACATTTTTTAAAATAAAAATGAAATATTCAATTTACGTAAGTATTCAAAACCTTTACTCAGTACTTTGTTGAAGCACCTTTGGCATTGATTAGAACCTCGAGTCTTCTTGGGTATCACACAACAAGCTTGTCAGACCTGTATTTGGGGAGTTTATCCCATTCTTCTCTGCAGATCCTTTCAAGCTCTGTCAGGTTGAATGAGGAGCGTCACTGCACAGCTATTTTCAGGTCTCTCCAGAGATGTTCGATCAATTTCAAGTCCGGGCTCTGGCTGGGCCACTCAAGGACATTCAGAAACTTGTCCCGAAGCCGCTCCTGCGTTGTCTATGTACTTTGCTCCATTTATCTTTCCCTCAAACCTGACTCTTGTCCCAGTCTCTCCTGCTGAAAACATCCCCTCAGCATGATGCTGCCACCACCATGCTTCAACATAGGGATGGTGCCAGGATTCCTCCAGACATGACACATGGCATTCAGGCCAAGGAGGTCAATCTTGGTTTCATCAGACTAGATAATCTTGTTTCTTATGGTCTGTGAGTCCTTTGGGGGCCTTTTGGCAAACTCTAAGTGGGCTGTCATGTGCCTTTTACTGAGGAGTGGCTTCTGTCTGGCCACTGTACCATACAGTTCTGATTGGTGGAGTGCAGTAGAAGAACTCTGGAGTTCTGTCAGAGTGACCATCGGGATCTTGGTCACCTCCCTGGACCATCGAGTTCTCACCCGATTGCTTAGTTTGGCCCGGCAGCCAGCTCTAGGAAGAGTCTTGGTGTTTCCATTCAAGAATAATGGAGGCCACTGTGTTCTTGGGGACCATCAATGTTGGAGAAATGTTTTGGTACCCTTCCCCAGATCTGTGCCTCGACACAATCCTGTTTCGGAGCTCTACAGACAATGCCTTCGACCTCACAGTTTGTGTTTTTCTCTGACATGCACTGTCAACTTTGGGACCATATATAGACAGGGGTGTGCCTTTCCAAATCATATCCAGTCAATTGAATTTACCACAGGTCGACTCCAATCAAGTTGTGGAAACATCTCAAGGATGATCAATGGAAACATGATGCACCTGAGCTCAATTTTTCTCACAGCAAAGAGTTTGAATAATGTAAATAAGATTTTTATGTTTTTTATGTTTTTTATTTATAATACATTTTCAATACATTTGCAAAAATTTCGCTTTGTCATTATGTGGTCATGTATGTAAATTGATGAGGGGAAAAAAACAGGATTTCTTTTTTTTTCTATTTTTCTTTTTCTTCTTTTTTTAATGTGGGCTGGGCATCCTGAAGATGCATGACACTCCTGAAGATGCATGACCACTCCCCCGGCCGGTCCTGGCAATAAGACAGCAGAAACCTACCCATGACAATAATAAAATCAATCAAACACATCATGTAACACTTGAACAATGCATTATTCAATCTGGAACATCTTTGAAAGTAGGCCTGTTCTGTTATGAATGGCCCATCTCATAAACAGCTTTGGCGCATATGTGTGCCATGTAGGCATCTTTTTAGTCTAGGTATGCATGCCCGACTGCCTGCACTCATCTGATTAGCTCACTGATGTCCTTGTTAGTACACATGGCTGAGTGTGTCCTTTTAAACGTGAACAAGAGATTAACAACCACAAGGCTGCTGAGTGCTCTCACAAAGGACAGTGTATGCATCCCAAATGGCACCCTTTTATATATAAAGGGCAGCACTTTTATTGTGCTCGATAAAGGGAATAGGGGACCATTTGGTATGCAGAGAGTTTGTGAAGAGAGAATGACATAGTGTTCTAAACAATGGATGAACTTTGGGTGTGGGAATGGGCAAAGATAAACGGAAGAGCTAATGGTTTCACCAGTGTTTCAGTTGTATCTGAGGTAAAGGGTCTTAGCGGTCCACTGATATGGAACATGGTACATTCAGTCCACAGAGCAAATCACATGCAGATGGACACAGTGCTCGCTTTTAGTCTGTGTCCCATATGGCTCCTTATTCCCTGTAAAGTGAAATGTCAATGTGGCAGATTGAGACTGGGTTCAAATAATTAGAATAGAATATAATAGAATAGGTCATCTGTCTGTGTGCTGAAACAGCATGTCTTAAGTCAGTCAGGTCTAACCACAGACCATTTTGAGATCCTTTTCCAGCCAGATTATCACGATGTTGGATGTGTGCTTTTAAACTAAGTGTTTTCATACATACTTATTGTAGAAACATCTGTTATGTTAGAAATTATGCATAGTTATAGCTTTTGTAGAAGCTAAACACACACAAGTATAAACACACACACGGACGCAGTCACGCAGGCAGTCACGCAGGCAGTCACACACAGAGTCACGCAGATAGGCAGTCACTCATACGCACACGCACGCACGCGTGCGCACACACATACACACACACACACACACACACACACACACACACACACACACACACACACACACACACACACACACACACACACTCAGACACTCACACTCTCTGGAAGCTGGGTAAACCCATATTAGCAGATGGCCCAGTAACCATCCATACCCATGCAGCTCGAGATCTGCTGCTGAGACAAGGTACAGAGAACGATGTGTGTGTGCGTTGCGTGAGAGAGAGATCAGAGGCCCCCTCCACCCACCCCCATTACCACCTTTCTCTCTCTCAGCTCATCTCCCTCTCAGCGTTACCATCTCACTCCTCCAGTTGTTTTGGGGAATAGCCAGAATACAATATTGTCATAATACTTAGGTGTCGATACAATATATATTGCAATTCTCACGATTCTTTATGTATTGCGATTTGATTTTACCATACATATTGCTCACCAAATGCCTGCTACAGAGGGACAAGAGAGAGAGAACAAGTTTTGATCAGTCATGGAAATAAAGGTACTAAAAACAAATTGGCTCCCTGTTTAAAAATAAGTTGGAGAACAAGCTATGATGGAACAATACTGCCGCTTTGGTGCAGGTACAGCCGACTATCACAAAAAAAAACTGCAATATTGTCAAAACTATATGATATATCGATATGTAACTGTATCGATTTCTCCCACATCAAAACTTTAGTTTAGTCTCTATTCCTTTCTCTCACACATCCTCTCCACACCCTTTCTCTCTCCCTCTCTCTCTCTACTAGACGGTTAAATAGGGAAATAATAATAACTTAATGGGAACCAGGTGTGTACACTCAAGACATAACAAATGGAAAACAGAAACATGGATCGGTGGCAGCTTGAAAGCCGGTGTACCCCCCCCTCCTGACGAGCGGCTCCAGCAGCGTGCCGACTCCGGCCTCGGTGACAACCTGGAGGACGAGGTGCAGGGCGATCTGGGTGGAGACGATGAAATTCATGCAGTAAGGAAGGGTCCAGGATGTCCTCCACCGGCACCCAGCATCTCTCCTCCGGACCGTAGCCCTCCCATTCCACGAGGTACTGAAGGCCCCTCGCCCGACGCCTTGAATCCATGATGGCTTGCACAGTATACGCCGGGGCCTCCTCGATGTCCAGAGGGGGCGGAGGAACCTGCTGCACCTCAGACTGCTGGAGCGGACCAGCCACCACCGGCCTGAGGAGAGACACATGGAACGAGGGGTTAATATGATAATCAGGGGGAAGCTGTAACCTATAACATACCACGTTCAGTCTCCTCAGGACTTTAAATGGCCCCACAAACCGCGGACCCAGCTTCCGGCAGGGAAGGCAAAGGGGCAAGTTTCGGGTCGAGAGCCATACCTGGTCTCCCGGTGCATACATCTGAGCCTCAAGGCGGTGGATGTCGGCGCTCGCCTTCTGTCGCCTGATGGCCCGTTGCAGGCGTACATGGGCAGCGTCCCAGGTTTCCTCCGAGCGACGAAACCATTCATCCACCGCAGGTGCCTCGATCTGGCACTGATGCCACGGTGCCAGAACCGGCTGATAACCTAGTACACACTGAAATGGAGACAGGTTAGTGGAGGAGTGGTGGAAGGAGTTTTGAGCCATCTCTGCCCAGGGGATTAAAGTCGACCACTCCCCTGGCCGGTCCTGGCAATAAGACCGCAGAAACCTACCAACATCCTGGTTAACTCTCTCCATCTGCCCATTACTTTCAGGCTGAAAACCTGAGGTCAGGCCGAGACCCCCAGATGTTCCATGAACGCCCTCCAGAACCTTGATGTGAACTGGGAACACCGATCAGACACTATATCCTCAGGCACCCCATAGTACCGGAAAACGTGTGTATACATGGCCTCTGCAGTCTGTAGGGCCGTAGGGAGAGCGGGCAAAGGAATGAGACGGCAGGACTTCGAAAACCGATCCACAACAACTAGGATCGCGGTGTTTCCTTGTGACGGAGGAAGGTCCGTCACGAAATCCACTGATAGGTGTGACCACGGCCGTTGTGGAATGGGTAGGGTTGTAATTTCTCTCTGGGCAGGTGTCTAGGTGCCTTGCACTGGGCGCACACCGAGCAGGAGGAAACATACACCCTCACGTCCTTAGCTAAAGTGGGCCACCAGTACTTCCCACTAAGACAGCGCACTGTCCGCCCGATACCAGGATGACCAGAGGAAGGTGACGTATGAGCCCAACAGATCAATCGATCACGAACATCAGACGGAACGTACTTACGTCCAACTGGACACTGGGTGGGAGTGGGCTCCGTATGTAACGCCCGGTCGATGTCCGCGTAAACCTCCCATACCACCGGTGCCACCAGGCAAGAAGCCGGAAGTATGGGAGTGGGGTCTGTGAACCGCTCCTCTGTGTCATACATCCGAGACAATGCGTATGCCTTAGCGTTCTGGGAACCTTGCCTGTAAGATAGAGTAAACACAAAATGGGTGAAAAACATGGCCCACCTTGCCTGGCGAGGATTCATTCTCCTCGCCGCCCGGATGTACTCCAGATTGCGGTGGTCAGTCCAAATGAGAAAAGGGTGTTTAGCCCCCTCAAACAAATGCCTCCACACTTTCAGAGCCCAGACATCATAGTTACTCTCCTCCGGGGAATGCTTGTTCCATCCCAGACAGGGGATGGGGAGCGCACAGAAATTCGCACTGGACTTCAGGACCCTGGCTGCCAGCGAGAGATGGAATGAGAGGGCCCTGATCGACCATTACCGATGTAGTCTACATGAGGACGTTCGTCAGGAGCTGGCCTGCAGGGACACCACCCTTACTCTCGACCAGCTGGTGGATTTAGCTATCTGGCTGGATAACCTGTTGGCCACCTGCGGACGTCCGGATCGGGGTCTGTTCATTCCATTCCCCAGCACCTCCGTTCCTACACCTATGGAGCTCGGAGGTGGTGCTCTAAGGGTGACTGAAGGAGGGGCTGTTTCCTGTACTACCTGTGGCCGCAGAGGACACACTGCTGGTCGGTGCTGGAGAGGTTCCCCAGGAAGGGTTCTTTGGCAGTCAAGGGTTCTTTGGCTGTCCCCACAGGAGAACCCTTTGACAAACCCTTTTTGGTTCAAGGTAGAACCCTTTTAGGTTCCATGTAGAACCCTTTCCACAGAGAGTTCTACATGGAACCCAAAAGGGTTCTACCTGGATTCAAAAAGGGTTCTACCTGAAACCAAAAATAGTTATCTATGGGGACAGCCGAAGAACCCTTTTGGAACCATGTTTTCTAAAAGTGCATTAACTCCTATGTGAAGAATCAACAGCTCATAGAAACCAAATGAAGTCTGTTAAGATGGCGTATCATGGAGAAATAACATGCCATGCGCAGTTTGAGCTACTCCAGGAAGTGACGCTGCAGGCTAGCCCAGTGCTGTGCCCTCTCATTGAGTAACTTAAGTGGAAGACCGACCGAGGTCCTGCATGCTGCCATTAGCAACTCAACTATCCTTAAACCTTCTTCTGTGTGCAATTTTAAAATAATCAGTTCAAGGACATACATCTGGTGTATTAGAAGCAATTATTGGTACCATGATTGTCTTGAAATTGTATTTTATTTACACAAAGATTGCAATTTTTCAATTCACTGTCATGGGGATTCTGTTTCTGCTAACAATGCCTGCAGTACTGCCGTCGGCCTAGAATGTCCATGGCTTCAATGGGAGGGGATAGTCATTCTCCCCTGTCTCAAACACAGCAACACAGCTGCCCTGCCAGCCACACTCCAGGCGGCTGCTGGTTGTGTGTGAGCGGCTCACATTGAGAAAAGCTCCAGCTTTCCCCTCTAAAAACCCTACAGCTGGTGCCTGCTTCCTGCTCCCTGCTGCCTACTAGCTGGTGGCTGGTGGCCTGGCTGGTGGCCTGGCTGGTGCTAGTCCCAGACACCTCTCTTCACACTGGTGTCTGTGTTTAGAATTCATGTTGTTTTCTCTCATGGATAACAGATTACAGCAGAGGCAACAGAGGCAAGCCACTCTCTCTTTTTTTCTCTATTTGGCCCCATGCTATTGTTTCTGTGCTCTCCCTCTGCCAGCCCAGCAAGCCTGGGTGTGTGTGTCTGTTTGATGGGAAGAGATCCAAAGGCTGATGCTCTCTCTGTGCTGTGGCTCCTCTACCTCCTGGTGCCCAAGCTAACCTTGTCCTTCTGCCCTCACCTCACCATGCCCAGGCCCTTTGACAACTCCCATACTGGATCAGCCATGTTTTACATTGTTTTATAGTCACTCTCTCTGCTTGTGTGTGTGTGTGTGTGTGTGTGTGTGTGTGTGTGTGTGTGTGTGTGTGTATGTGTGTGTGTGTGTGTGTGTGTGTGTGTGTGTGTGTGTGAGTGTGATTGTGTGTGTGCGCGCGCGTGCGTGCGTGTGTGTGTGAATGCTTTCGTGCATCTGTGTGTATATCCAGGCATCTGTGTATGACTCCTTTGAGAATGTCAGTTGATTGTGTGTAACCATGTTATGAATGTGTGATGTGTAATCTGCGTGTCTGAGACTACATGCTGCGTGTCATATTACAATAAAATGAGTGTCTTCAGATTAAAATGAACGGGTCCAGCATTTATCAATCGTTGTTAACCTAGGGCACTCTCGGACATCCACAAAATACCCGATTTTCTGCAACGTGTCTATAGAAACAACTGCTGTGTTCTTGAACAGGTTTCTATGTAAAATACATTTCATCTCAATGAGAATAACCTGTATATACAGTATATAGGTTAACAATTGAACCAAATGAAAATGAAAATAGTATTGGTATATCTATTCCAAATCAATCCAGCTTGGGCCCACTGCTGATTTTCATTGGGAGCCTTAAGCAGTTTTCATAAGATATATTTCACAGTTACAAAAGTTGAGCTGAGGGGAACGAGGAGGTGTTTTAGATACACAGGGAGAGATTGAAGCAGACAGGGAGTGGGAAAAGATAAAGAGACAGAGAACTCTCTTCAGGTAGGTGAGTCAGATGTGTTTCTGAATCTTCTGAATTACACCCACTCGACTCAGGGAGCACGTCCCAGCGAAAGGAGTGTAAGATGGGGGAGAGATGGCGCCCGAGTCTACCTGCCTGGTACTTTGGCTGGGACGGCTCACCGCTGACTGGTTATTTCCGTTTACCGCCTGGTGGAATCTAAATCTCCAACACAGGCGTTTTTCTCCCTCTCTCATCTGCTGCGCCATGGAATTGATTTCCACCCACTTGATTGCTGTGTGTTGTGAACTGAAGGAGGGATGGAGATGGAGAAGCTTTCTCCTTAAAGGAGAGCATTTTTCACTCCTCTTGATGGTGTACGTCTCTTCACCTCTCACCTCTCTCTGTTTTGGAAAAAGAACATAGAGTGTATGTGGAGCCCCCTGCGTTTGGTAGGGTGAAGGTACAGAAGGGTGAAACAGCAAGTCCTAGGGAGATGGACAACCTTCAACAGAAATGATTCAGTCTGCTTTCAACAGCAAAAATACACACACGTTGGATGCGCCCAAATGGCACCCTATTTCCTTTATAGTGCGCTACTTTTGACCATGGCACATAGTCCTCTGGTCACAAGTAGTGCACTATAAAGGGAATCGGGTACCATTTAGGACATAGGCTTTGAAACACCTTCACCTCTTGACACTGTACAATAAAATAGCGCTAACGTAGAGGCTTTCCTTCAGGAGATAAACACATTTGTTTCAGTATGATGACTCAGTAATAAATGTGAGTTGACTTCCTCATCGGGTGTCCTTTACCTCAGTAATAAATGTGAGTTGACTTCCTCATCGGGTATCCTGTACCTCAGTAATAAATGTGAGTTGACTTCCTCATCGGGTATCCTGTACCTCAGTAATAAATGTGAGTTGACTTCCTCATCGGGTATCCTGTACCTCAGTGATAAATGTGAGTTGACTTCACCATCGGGTGTCCTGTACCTCATTGATAAATGTGAGTTGACTTCCCCATCGGGTATCCTGTACCTCATTGATAAATGTGAGTTGACTTCCCCATCAGGTATCCTGTACCTCAGTGATAAATGTGAGTTGACTTCCCCATCGAGTGTCCTGTACCTCAGTGATACATGTGAGTTGACTTCCCCATCGGGTATCCTGTACCTCAGTGATGAATGTGAGTTGACTTCCCCATCGGGTATCCTGTACCTCAGTGATAAATGTGAGTTGACTTCCCCATCGGGTATCCTGTACCTCAGTGATAAATGTGAGTTGACTTCCCCATCGGGTGTCCTGTACCTCAGTGATAAATGTGAGTTGACTTCACCATCCTTTGTCCTGTACCTCAGTGATAAATGTGAGTTGACTTCCCCATCGGGTGTCATGTACCTCAGTGATAAATGTGAGTTGACTTCCCCATCGAGTGTCCTGTACCTCAGTGATACATGTGAGTTGACTTCCCCATCGGGTATCCTGTACCTCAGTGATGAATGTGAGTTGACTTCCCCATCGGGTATCCTGTACCTCAGTGATAAATGTGAGTTGACTTCCCCATCGGGTATCCTGTACCTCAGTGATAAATGTGAGTTGACTTCCCCATCGGGTGTCCTGTACCTCAGTGATAAATGTGAGTTGACTTCACCATCCTTTGTCCTGTACCTCAGTGATAAATGTGAGTTGACTTCCCCATCGGGTGTCCTGTACCTCAGTGATAAATGTGAGTTGACTTCCCCATCGGGTATCCTGTACCTCAGTGATAAATGTGAGTTGACTTCCCCATCGGGTATCCTGTACCTCAGTGATAAATGTGAGTTGACTTCACCATCGGGTATCCTGTACCTCAGTGATAAATGTGAGTTGACTTCCCCATCGGGTGTCCTGTACCTCAGTGATAAATGTGAGTTGACTTCCCCATCGGGTGTCCTGTACCTCAGTGATAAATGTGAGTTGACTTCCCCATCGGGTGTCCTGTACCTCAGTGATAAATGTGAGTTGACTTCCCCATCATCTGTCCTGTACCTCAGTGATAAATGTGAGTTGACTTCACCATCATCTGTCCTGTACCTCAGTGATAAATGTGAGTTGACTTCCCCATCGGGTGTCCTGTACCTCATTGATAAATGTGGGTTGACTTCCCCATCGGGTGTCCTGTACCTCAGTGATAAATGTGAGTTGACTTCCCCGTCATCTGTCCTGTACCTCAGTGATAAATGTGAGTTGACTTCACCATCATGTGTCCTGTACCTCAGTGACTGACGGCTCTTATCTGATACAACCTCATCAGCTCCACACTTCCACAGCATTTCCTGCTCTCTGCATTCTTCTCTTCTCACTTTTCCTCTTCTCCCCTTTTCTTCTCCTCTCTTCTCCTCTTGTTCTCTCTATTCTCCTTTCCTCCTGCTCTCTTCTCCTCTCTTTCCATTTCCTTCTGTCTCAGTGTTATGTAGGGGGAAAAACTGACTATTTTATATTGCTATTGTAGTTCAACACTGGGTTTGGGCAACATCCTATTACTGAAAATGTGTGTCCTTATGATCCTCCCTCCTCCATGGGTGTTGTACTACTATGTCCTTATGATCCTCCCTCCTCCATGGATGTTGTACTACTATGTCCTTATGATCCTCCCTCCTCCATGGGTGTTGTACTACTATGTCCTTATGATCCTCCCTCCTCCATGGGTGTTGTACTACTATGTCCTTATGATCCTCCCTCCTCCATGGATGTTGTACTACTATGTCCTTATGATCCTCCCTCCTCCATGGGTGTTGTACTACTATGTCTTTATGATCCTCCCTCCTCCATGGGTGTTGTACTACTATGTCCTTATGATCCTCCCTCCTCCATGGATGTTGTACTACTATGTCCTTATGATCCTCCCTCCTCCATGGGTGTTGTACTACTATGTCCTTATGATCCTCCCTCCTCCATGGGTGTTGTACTACTATGTCCTTATGATCCTCCCTCCTCCATGGATGTTGTACTACTATGTCCTTATGATCCTCCCTCCTCCATGGGTGTTGTACTACTATGTCTTTATGATCCTCCCTCCTCCATGGGTGTTGTACTACTATGTCCTTATGATCCTCCCTCCTCCATGGATGTTGTACTACTATGTCCTTATGATCCTCCCTCCTCCATGGGTGTTGTACTACTATGTCCTTATGATCCTCCCTCCTCCATGGGTGTTGTACTACTATGTCTTTATGATCCTCCCTCCTCCATGGGTGTTGTACTACTATGTCCTTATGATCCTCCCTCCTCCATGGATGTTGTACTACTATGTCCTTATGATCCTCCCTCCTCCATGGGTGTTGTACTACTATGTCCTTATGATCCTCCCTCCTCCATGGGTGTTGTACTACTATGTCCTTATGATCCTCCCTCCTCCATTGGTCTTGTACTAGTAAGTCCTTATGATCCTCCCTCCTCCATGGGTGTTGTACTACTATGTCCTTATGATCCTCCCTCCTCCATGGGTGTTGTACTACTATGTCCTTATGATCATCCCTCCTCCATGGGTGTTGTACTACTATGTCTTTATGATCCTCCCTCCTCCATGGGTGTTGTACTACTATGTCCTTATGATCCTCCCTCCTCCATGGGTGTTGTACTACTATGTCCTTATGATCCTCCCTCCTCCATGGGTCTTGTACTACTATGTCCTTATGATCCTCCCTCCTCCATGGGTGTTGTACTACTATGTCTTTATGATCCTCCCTCCTCCATGGGTGTTGTACTACTATGTCTTTATGATCCTCCCTCCTCCATGGGTGTTGTACTACTATGTCTTTATGATCCTCCCTCCTCCATGGGTCTTGTACTACTATGTCCTTATGATCCTCCCTCCTCCATGGGTGTTGTACTACTATGTCTTTATGATCCTCCCTCCTCCATGGGTGTTGTACTACTATGTCTTTATGATCCTCCCTCCTCCATGGGTGTTGTACTACTATGTCTTTATGATCCTCCCTCCTCCATGGGTGTTGTACTACTATGTCTTTATGATCCTCCCTCCTCCATGGGTGTTGTACTACTATGTCCTTATGATCCTCCCTCCTCCATGGGTGTTGTACTACTATGTCTTTATGATCCTCCCTCCTCCATGGGTGTTGTACTACTATGTCTTTATGATCCTCCCTCCTCCATGGGTGTTGTACTACTATGTCTTTATTATCCTCCCTCCTCCATGGGTGTTGTACTACTATGTCCTTATGATCCTCCCTCCTCCATGGGTGTTGTACTACTATATCTGACCCTGTAAAACAAAACATTTCACTGCACCTATCTGGTGTGTCACATTAAAAAAAATACATCTCTCTCTGGGCCCTGACATCCATCGCAGTATGCATATTCAGCAAGCACGGTCTGTGTGATGATGCACACACTATGACTGACAGACAGGGGAGCTCCACTATGTGTGTGTGTGTGGGGTGGCAGAGGGTGTTGTGTGTGTATTTAGTTTTGACTGCCCATCACAACAAAGACGGCATGCTAGAATGTGTCCCCAAAGCGAGCCCTGCAGTGTTCTGTGTGTGTCCTCTGCCAGCGCTGCCATTTCTTCCAGTGTTCTGTGTGTGTCCTCTGCCAGCGCTGCCATTTCTTCCAGTGTTCTGTGTGTGTCCTCTGCCAGCGCTGCCATTTCTTCCAGTGTTCTGTGTGTGTCCTCTGCCAGCGCTGCCATTTCTTCCAGTGTTCTGTGTGTGTCCTCCGCCAGCGCTGCCATTTCTTCCAGTGTTCTGACTGAAGCACATTTGGAGAGAGAGAGAGAGTGCACAAAGCACACAGCGCCTCACCAGAGAGACCTCTATTAAATGTTGTGAAGAAAACGCTTACAGTGCAAACATCTTTCAGGAGTTTTTCAACTGATGCTCCGGACAGTTTCTCTAGGTGCATCACCTTCCTCCAGTGGTTTCAGTACTACACTGACCAGTATGTGTGCATTTACAGGCACCTTAAATTCCACCCATTGCACATTAAATGGCCATTCAACCTGATAATTAGCATAGGGTCAAACCAGGCCACAAGTCGTTCTCTTTTTATTTTATTTCTCTCATATTTCTATGTACTACTGGATATCCAATTGAAA
The DNA here is from genome assembly GCF_034236695.1 of Oncorhynchus nerka. Classification (NCBI taxonomy): domain Eukaryota; kingdom Metazoa; phylum Chordata; class Actinopteri; order Salmoniformes; family Salmonidae; genus Oncorhynchus; species Oncorhynchus nerka. The sequence goes on along the minus strand of NC_088396.1, from coordinate 35,784,004 downwards.
GTGAGAAAGACGCTAGCGCGTTTGGAGAGTTTCTGTTAGAAGGGCAGTGGGGTCAGATTCAAACCCACCCTAACACCTGAATACAGCGGACTTAACCTCTAGACCACCCCAGGCCACGGGCCGAAACTTCTCTCCTACAAAGTCAGTCGTAGCAGTGGCACTACAACTCTGGTGGAGTTAGGTGTCACTGCCTGTGTCCCAAATGACACCCTATTCCCTATATCAAAGGTAGGGCACACACTAGAATAGGGTGCTGTTTGTGACACATACATTGACTCTATATCCCCGCTCACCAAGGGACACACAGAGCTGTTGTGTGACTTTACAGTGACTTCTGCTGCAGATGTTGCTGGCTTCTTCCTAGCTGGATGAGGTTTCAGTCCTGTGGATCGAGGCTAGTTGGGGGTTTGACCACATAACTGTGGGAGACTGTAGCCTGGTCCCAGATCTGTTTGTGCTGTATAGCCAACTCATAATGATAACAAGGACCAGGCAAGGATACCAGGACACACAGGGAGACACAGGAATACACAGGAATTGACACAGTGATCTGGCTAGTGCTATTATAGACCATGGTTGGACTGTAGCACACAGGGAGAGATGTAATTCTGGTTCTGTTGTGACTGTGTAGACTGATAACAGGATGTTATTGTGATATTTGGTGTTGTCACACACCTTGATGCCTGCTGTACCTGCTCGCCCATGTAAACACACAACTTGTGTGTGTTTGTGTGTGAACGTGTATCAGGAGGATGTAGCAGTGTGTCTCGCTGTGTGTCGCCTTACCTTTGATTGAGCAGCCAATGAGCAGCCTGACTGTTTGCTGTTCACCGCTGTGTGTGTGTGTGTTCCTACTGTGTTGCTCTTCTCTCTGCTGGCAGTGACAGAGGAGAGGAGCAGCTCTTTTCTGCAGCACTGATCGATACAGTTAATCAAGGGAAACTACATAGTGGCGTCATGCGTGCCTGTGTGTGTGAGCCTTTGTGTACGCACACACGCACACGCACACGCACACACAATCTTGTTTAACTATCCTTGTGGGGACACACAATTAATTCCCATTCAAAATCCTATTTTCCCTAACTCCTAACCCTTTCTCTAACCTTAAACCTAACCCTAACCTTAACCACAAAACTTAAGCCTCAACTTAACATTCAACCCTTAACCCTAATTCTAACCCTAACACTAATTCTAACCTTAACCCTAAACCCCTTAGAAATAACCTTTTTCCTAACAAAATGTCCCCAATTGGTCAGAGGTTGGTTTGTTTACTATTCTTATGGGGACTTCCGTGTGTGTAAACACATCCAAACACACACACACACTGGCAATCACTGTCAATTGAACTTAAATGTGAGATATTGGTAGAATAGTAGGGCTGGGAATTGCCAGGGACCTCACAATACGTTATCATCACGATATAATATGTATTGCAGTTCTCACAATTCTAAACTGTGATTGTCTGTCTGTCTTTTTTACCCCCTTTTTTGGTGACATCCAATTGTGATCTTGTCTCATCGCTGCAACTCCCCAACGGTCTCAGGAGAGACGAAGGGCAAGTCATGCGTCCTCTGAAACGTGACCCTCCAAACCGTGCTCCTTAACACCTGCCCACTTAACCCGAAAGCCAGCTGCACAAAGGTGTCGGAGGAAACACTGTTCAACTGACAACCGAAGTCAGCCTGGAGTTGCTAGACCGCGATGAGTCAAGTAAAGCCCCCCCCCCCCGGCCAAACCCTCCCCTAACCCGGACCAAACCCTCCCCTAACCCGGACCAAACCCTCCCCTAACCCGGGCCAATTGTGCACCACCTTATGGGACTCCCAGTCACGTGATACAGCCTGGGATCGAACCCGGGTCTATAGCGACTATTGCGTTGCAGTGCCTTACACCTCTGCGTCTGTCTTTTCTAAGAACTGAAACCTCTGCTCTAAGAATGCACTCATTTCTTTTTTCTCTTCCTGTCTTTTTCTTGGTATTCCGCCTTGCTGACCTGGTTTCGGGGACTTCTGAAGGTAAGAGATCATAGTCTTTTATCTCTCATTCTGAATCTCTCATTATGGCATTGTGCACTATGAAGTGAGTCATCATCTCAGACGGCTCCAATATGTGTTCAAGTCGTCCATTGATATCCATGCAGAATGTACACACAAGCACATCTTTTAAGATATGATTCTTCCATGTTCTATCTATTATAGCTTTAGAAAGAGACAGTTAGTCATCTTAAAAATCTAGCCTCAGGACTGCTGATACAGTACCGGAACATTATTGATAGTGAGGATAACACTGAACTCAGGACTGGGCGATCTATTGACAGTCTCTGAGCCTGATTCAGTCCATATGCAATCGAACAGTGACCAAGTGGCATATAATAATAATATTCCAGGAATCCCTCGGCCGTAGAAACAGGAGTACAGGACCCTGCTTCTTTCACCATAAAGCACGGCCAGTTTCTTCTTAAAAGCCAGCCGGAGTGAGTTCTTGGAGAACGGGAACAAGGTCTTGTCTGGAGAACACAGCTGTGGCCCCACAAACGTTATACACACCCACATGCGCCTGCTCACATACTCACACACACACAAACGTGCGAACATACTCATTTACACACTCACGTGCATGCTCTCTCTCTCACACACACACACACACACACACACACACACACACACACACACACACACACACACACACACACACACACACACACACACACACAAAATTACACAAGCACATGCACACACGGACACGCACACACCCCGTCTGCTTCGGCACCACATATCAATACTCTGATCTGTAATTTTCAGAATCATATGACCATGGACAGTCCCTTATGTTTAACTGAGCTTGAACACACACAATGCTAACAGATGAATATGCTGAACAAGATTCTGTACTGCACTTTACTGTACTGTCTGATCCTCTGATGCTGACCACTGAACACACCCTGATGCCCCTCAAGTCTCTCATCTTCTATCCCTATTATCTTCTTTGTTCATGAGTGTCCTTATGAAGCTCCTTAAGACAATCAACCCTTTATTAAAGACATAGCTTTGCCATCCATCCACCCTCAGTGCACTTTAATCAAAACACTCCCCTCTAAAAGCCACTGAGTTGCTGAGTGGGATGAAATATTTCCAAGTTTTGTGCACTGTAATTATCATTAGAGCAAAAAAATGTGTCAGTGCCTCTAGCCTTCAAAGAAAGCAACCCAACTAAGTAACCCACCTGGCTGGGTCAAAATAATCCAACGTGTGTTCTGTCCACTATTTAGCCAGCGCTGGGTTCTTTTTTATCCAGTATTTGTTAGAGTGTGGGTAGGGGTGTGTGAATAGACCACTCTTGCATATTCTGTGGATGGAACACATCTCACAATAATTTACATGAATACAATAAATAAATTCAGAGGGAGAAGATGCATCAGCGTCTGATGATGCTGAGCTGATTTCATGGATTTACGAAGATCTGAAAGATCAATCCCTTATTATGATGAGAACAGAGATAATACAGATAGTCTGCAGGCTGTTTGTTGTGAGGTTGAGGGTAAATCCCAAATGCCACCCTTTTCCCTGTATAATAGGCACTGTAGTGCACTGCATAGGGGGTCTCCTGAGTGGCGCAGTGGTCTAAGGCACTACATCTCAGTGCTAGAGGTGTCACTACAGACCCTGGTTTGATTCCAGGCTGTATCACAACTGGCCGTGATTTGGAGTCCCATAGGTTGGCGCACAATTGGCCCAGTGTCATCTGGGTTAGGGTTTGGCCAGTGTCATCTGGGTTAGGGTTTGGCCAGTGTCATCTGGGTTAGGGTTTGGCCAGTGTCATCTGGGTTAGGGTTTGGCCGGTGTCGGCAGTCATTGTATATAAGAATTTGTTCTTGATTGACTTGCCTAGTTAAAAGAATAGGGTGACATTTGGAACGCAGACTGAGTCTGCTGCCTGTTTTATTGTGGCAGAGACCCGAGTTTTCCTTCTAATGATGTTGGCAGATCAGCTGAATGGGACTGACCTATGTGTCATCAGATTTAGCTAATGTGTTGGGTATGCAGGACTGACCCTGTGGACCTTGCTGACCCGGTGGCCCCTGGTTGGACAGGAATGTACAGGAATAAAGACAGGAAAGAGAAAAGGCAAATGCTTCGGGGTGTTTGAGTTTGAAATGAGACAGGACGTGTGTTGCTGTACAGTTAGAGTGTGAACCAGGGACGATGGGGGAGGAGGGGAGGTGGAGGAGGGAAGTAGGGAAGAAACTGTTGTCTGGGAGGTGACATTTTCAGCTCGTTGAGAGAGGGAGGGAGAGGAAAAGAAAGAGGGGGGAGAGTGCCATGGAGAGATAGAAAGACAGCCAGGCTGGCCATGCGTCAGTCATGCCATCTGACAAACACAGGAATAGGGAGGGAGGGTGCTACTCTAACATGGTTAGAGGTCCAGCACCATGGCCCCTCTTGGTTCCTGTGTTCCCTCAGGCTTGGAGGGAAACACAAGTAATTCCACTAAGCAAGAATTGTCTCAAACAGCCAACCAGTCAGCCTGTTACCAACACTTAGTACACTTTTGGAAAAATATGTGACCCCTAAGGGTTGCAACTCACAGTTTTGGGAAGCACTGACTTAGATAACACCTTTGATCATACAGTGATAGCAATACATGGTTTTAACCAGAAGAGTCAGTATTGCCAGTGGTGGAGATGATGTCATTTATGTTCAGAGTCATGTTCCTGTAAAGTTTAGAGAGGAAGCAATATGGCTACAGGTTCACCTGCCTCACTTAAAGCCCATTCTTGTGGAAAGCTGCTATAGACCACCAAGTGCTAATAATGAGTATCTGGATAACATGTGTGAAATGCTTTATAATGTATGTGATATCAGCTGAGAGGTATATTTTCTGGGTGACCTAAATATTGACTGGCTTTCATCAAGCTGCCCCCAGAAATATTCTGTATAAGAGGTCATACAATACGTTTTGTAGTGATTCCTATGTTGAAGATGTAAATCATATTTGCTGGTCTGTGACACGTGTGTAATGAGGAGCAACCAGACGCTCCCCTTGACCCATTTATGAAATTGCTTATTCCAGGTACCACTAAGCATCCACTCATTAAGACAAAATATTTTTGCAACCCCACCATGTAATATTGGTTATATTATCAACGACCAATGTTAACTTTTTTAGTTTGGGTTATGACAGCCTATTACAAATAAGTCTGACAGGATTTTTGACAGGATTTCAATCTAAAGACTGTATGGTTTGAAGTCACTGAAATGCATCAGATAGGTAATTCAAAGTTCAGAAGATCATCAGGAAATAATATTGGATGATCTTCTGTGCAGAAAACAACACAATTGATTATCACAATTATCAATCATAATCTACTGCTGGAAAATATGTCTTATGGCTTTACATCCCTTGCTATATTGTTGATCGAGAGTTACCTGTCTAACATATCACAGAAGGTGTTCTTTAATAATGGAAGCTCTCCAACATCATCCAGGTAGAGTCAGGCATTCCCCAGAGCAGCTGTCTAGGCCCTTTATTTTTTTAAATATTTACTTGTGACCTGCCACTGGCTCTAAGTAAAGCCTGTGTGTCTATGTATGCTAATGACTCAACACTATACACGTCAGCTACCACAGCAAGTGAAATCACTGTAACACTTAACAAAGAGCTGTAGTCAATTTCAGAAAGAGTGGCAAGAAATAAGTTAGTCCTAAATATTTCAAAAACTAAAAGCATTGTATTTTGGACAAATCATTCCCTAAACCCTAAGCCTCAACTAAATATTGTAATGAATAATGTGGAAATTGGGGAAGTTGATGAACTGCTTGGAGTAACCCTGGATTGTAAACTGTCATGGTCAAAACATATTGACACAACGGTTGCTAAGATGGGGAGAGGTCTGTCTGTAATAACGCTCTGCTCTGCTTTCTTTTTTTTTCAATTTAAAGTTGTATTAAGTTTTGTTTTTCAATCAACCAACAAAACACATTCCACATTCACAGATGTGACAGGCTTAAAAAAATAAGTTAAAATATATAATAATAATAAATAAATAAAATACAATTAAAATAAAATATTTTTAAAAAATAATAATAATAATATGTTTTTTTTTTGGTGACAGTGGGGTGAACAAGTATTTGATACACTGCCGATTTTGCAGGTTTTCCCACTTACAAAGCATGTAGAGGTCTGTAATTCTTATCATAGGTACACTTCAACTGTGAGAGACGGAATCTAAAATTAAGAAAATCACATTGTATGATTTTTAAGTAATTAATTAGCATTTTATTGCATGTCATAAGTATTTGATACATCAGAAAAGCAGAACTTAATATTTGGTACAGAAACCTTTTGTTTGCAATTCCAGAGATCATACGTTTCCTGTAGTTCTTGACCAGGTTTGCACACACTGCAGCAGGGATTTTGGCCCACTCCTCCATACAGACCTTCTCCAGATCCTTCAGGTTTCGGGGCTGTCGCTGGGCAATACGGACTTTCAGCTCCCTCCAAATATTTTCTATTGGGTTCAGGTCTGGGACTGGCTAGGCCACTCCAGGACCAACTCTTGATTCTAGCCATCCCGGATCCGGGATCGTGAATACAGCCTCAAGCTCATTACCATAATGCAACGTTAACTATTCATGAAAATCGCAAATGAAATGAAATAAATATATTTGCTCTCAAGCTTAGCCTTTTGTTAACAACACTGTCATCTCAGATTTTCAAAATATGCTTTTGAACCATAGCTAAACAAGCATTTGTGTAAGAGTATTGATAGCTAGCATAGCATTAAGCCTAGCATTCAGCATGCAACATTTTCACAAAAACAAGAAAAGCATTCAAAGAAAATCATTTACCTTTGAAGAACTTCAGATGTTTTCAATGAGGAGACTCTCAGTTAGATAGCAAATGTTCAGTTTTTCCAAAAAGATGATTTGTGTAGGACAAATCACTCCGTTTTGTTCATCACGTTTGGGTAAGAAAAAACCCGAAAATTAAGTCATTACAACGCAAACTTTTCCAAATTAACTCCATAATATCGACAGAAACATGGCAAACGTTGTTTAGAATCAATCCTCAAGGTGTTTTTCACATATCTATCGATGATAAATCATTCGTGGCAGTTGACTTTCTCTTCTGAAGAAAATGGAACGCGCATGGACCTGGAGATTACGCAATAATTTCGACGGAGGACACCGGGCGGACACCTGGTAAATGTAGTCTCTTATGGTCAATCTTCCAATGATATGCCTACAAATACGTCACAATGCTGCAGACACCTTGGGGAAACGACAGAAAGTGCAGGCTCATTCCTGGCGCATTCACAGCCATATAAGGAGACATTGGAACACAGGGCATTCAAAATCTGGACCATTTCCTGTATGAAATTTCATCTTGTTTTCGCCTGTAGCATTAGTTCTGGGGCACTCACAGATAATATCTTTGCAGTTTTGGAAACGTCAGAGTTTTTTCTTCCCAAAGTTGTCAATTAATTACATCATTAGTCATTTAGGTCAACATTGGATCATTCAGAGATCCTCACTGAACTTCTGGAGAGAGTTTTCTACACTGAAAGTAAAGGGGCTGAATAATTTTGCACGCCCAATTTTTTCAGTTTTTGATTTGTTAAAAAAGTTTGAAATATCCAATAAATGTCGTTCCACTTCATGATTGTGTCCCACTTGTTGTTGATTCTTCACCAAAAAATACAGTTTTATATCTTTATGTTTGAAGCCTGAAATGTGGCAAAAGGTCGCAAAGTTCAAGGGGGCCAAATACTTTCGCAAGGCACTGTATTTTGCCTTTAATGGATTGTGCTGTGACAAGAAGGGTTTCAACTTCATTCAGCTGAGTTCTCAACCTCCTCTTGGAAGTAAATTAGGAAATGACATCTCTAATTTTAAGATATTTAAAAAAATGGGATCTTGGCACATTGAATTCACTGCAGAGCTCTTGAAAGGATTTCAGTGTAGTGTTTTTCTGATGAAATAGGCCTGAAAAGGTCCTGATTCCTAGAGTATGCCAAAGATTAAAGTTGGTATCCCTCAGGGCTTTTGGCAAGTCTGGGTTGCCTGCTATAGGCGAGTGAGGGAGGAAATGCCCAGGTATTTCCACGCTAGTAAGGTGCTGTAAATCACAAAGGTTTTGGCTATGTTGCCCACTTCACTAAAGTTATTAATGAATATAATTGAGCTTAGGGCAATGAACCACAGGATTGGGCTTCTATCTGAATCCAGATTGACTCTTGTCTGTTTGTGATCCATGTTGGCATGTTGTGGATTTTGGCAGACCAGTAGTACAATTGAAGGGAGGGAAGGGCAAGACCACCCTTAGATTCAGGTTTCGATAGAGTGGAAAACTTGATCCTCTGTTTTTTATTGCCCCATATAAATTTGGTGATGCTTTGGTTAGTTGTTTTGGAAAGGAAACTGGGTTATAGCATGGGAGCATCTGAAATAAATAGTTCAGTCTAGGGAGGACATTCATACGGATTACATTAATTCTTCGTACTAAGCTAATTGATCCAGGTTTGGAGATCGTTCTTGATTCGATCCAGGAGTGGAAGATAATTTTCCTTAAAAAGGCTATTCAGATCTGGTGTTATGAAGATCCCAAGGTATTGAAACCCCTGTGTTTTCCATTGGAAAGGACATAGTGTCTTCATAGAGCTGGTGAGTGTAATATTGAGAGGGCAGATTTGTTCAAATTGATCTTATAACCTGAAAACTTGCCATACTGAGCAATTGTGTCTAAAATGAGAGGGGGGGATTTCTCAGGGTTGGATATGTAGAGCAAGACATCATCCACGTAAAGCGAAATCTTTTGCTGGAGGCCGCCTGCAGAAACACCCATAATACTTGGATTGCTCCTTATCAGCTCTGCCAGAGGCTCCGCCCCCAACAAGTAGAGCTGGGGGGACAGCGAGCACCCTTGTCTTGTGCCCTGTTCCAGAGAGAATCTGTCAGAGTTCAGTCTGTTAGTAGTCACCATGGCATTTGAATGAGAGTATAGTGATTTGATCCATTTAATAAAATGTGGGCCCATATTGAACATTTCTAAGACTGAAAACAGAAAGCTCCACTCCATCCTGTCATACGCCTTCTCAGCATCCAGTGAAGACAGCAGGACTGTGCGTTTACTTGATCAGTAATATCAAAAAGACGGCGAATGTTATCAGAAGAGTATCTGTCTCTAATAAATCCAGTTTGGTCCGCTTTTATTATTTTGGGAAGAAGATTGTTTAGTCTTTTGGGGAGCAATTTGGTAATTATTTTGATGTCGAAATCCAACAAGCTTATGAGCTGGAAGGACGAGCAGGATAGAGGGTCCTTGTCCTTTTTGAGCAACACTGTAATGCGAGCTGTGTGCATTGAGTCTGGGAGAACTCCGTTTTTGCTAAAAATCCTCCAACATTGGCATGAAGATAGGGCTGAGCTGGGGCCAAAAAGCTTTGTAGAACTCTCTGGGGAATCCATCTGGGCCTGGGGACTTATTAGGTGGCATGGAGGTAATTGCCTCCAGGATCTCCTCAGGAGTGAAGGGGGAGTTGAGATCTTCTTGGTCGGTCTCTGATAGTTTAGGTAGCGAGATTCCCTCTAGGAAAGAGTGGAGTTCTGCCTCTGTGTGTTTTCTCTCAGAGGTATATAGTTTGCAGTTAAAATCATGAAAAGTTAAATGTATCTTTTTTGGGTCATGTGACCTCGTCCTCTGCTGTTTGGATAGCCATGATTGTACGCTCTGACTGCTCCTTTTTTAATTGGTAAGCAAAGCAATCTACTGGGCCTATTGCTATATTCATGGTATTTCTGTTTAGTAAAGAAAACTTCTTCTTTTTTATCTCCCGAGTGTAGTCCAAATTCAGTCTGGCTTTGGCTGCTTTAAGATGACTCCAGAGGTGCTGTCTGGGGATTGTTTATGTATTTTTTCACAGCATTCCAGCTCCCTCTCAAGATCTAGCCTGTGTGCTTCCATTGCTCTTTTCTTAGAGGAAGCATATGCAATTAGATGATCTCTTAGTGTGGCTTTAGCAGCGTCCCACATTGTGGCCAGAGAAACAGGAGAATCTTTGTTGTCTTGTGTGTTGTTGTCTATTCATGTAGTTACCAATGTATGGAAGGCTTCGTTTGATAGCATGGAGGTGTTGAATTTCCAGCTCTTTGACTTCGGGATGTTTTTGCAGAGGTCAAAGCGGAGGTGGACAAAGGTGTGATCTGAAAGTGCCATGGGTCCGATTGTACATGTGGCTGAATATGTGAAACTCTTTGGGATAAAAATGTAATCTATATGGGAGTAGGTGTTATGGACATTAGAGTAGTATGTATAGTCCATAGATGAGCTATTAGTCTCTCTCCATCTCTTTAGTAAGAGAGTTCAACATCTTTGCAGATCTAGGATTTGTGGTGGGGACTTGAGATGATTTGTCTAGGGTTGGGTTAAGGGTACAATTAATTAAAATATCTTATGGATAAGTATGGCTGTGCCTCTACTGTCTGAAATACACCTGTCCCACCCAAGCTCTGCGGAGTTTGGCATGTTCAGCATCACAGAGGTGTGTTTCTTGTAATAGCGCGATGTCTGCTTTTTATTTTTTTAGAGCACATAGTGTCTTTTTCCGTTTTATTGCATGACCTAGACCATGGTAGTTCCATGTCAATAGATTTAAGGTACTAGTCTTCATCATCGAACAGTAATCGAACTTTAGTGCATGTCATCGCTGGGTAAAAGGTGGATAATAGTTACAGCTGCATTCACATAAAAGGAAAATAAATGGTGTATATAAAATAACAATCTCTGAACACCCCAGCCGAGTTCCCAAACAACTCGACACATCCCGTTGGATCTATTACCCCCCCGCTCAGTCTCAATTCTGTGTTCCGAAAAAAAAAAAAAAACGGGAACAGTTAGCAATGCACAACGTCTCCCCCTCCCCACCAAAGAAATGCCTCATCCTCTCAGCCCCGCATTGAGTAAATGACACAGTAGCCCCCGTCCAGACCACACTAAAAGTAAAATCAATAGCCCAGCCTACATATACCTCCACCAGGGGACATAGGGAACCCCAAGTAATAATAGCAACAAAAAAACAGGGAAATAAAAGTAGGCTGAAACATTAGTAGGCCTAGGTTAGGCTATAGAGCCTATCCCTCTCAGCTAAAGGAAAATAAATATAAATGACATTTAGCAGGGCGGGTGGGTCTTTGGATATTGGCTATATGTTGTCTTAACTCCTTTAGTAATAGAATTAATCGCATTTAGTCATTGGTCCATTTCTCATTGACCAGGATTGTCTTTCAAAAAACATTTTGCCTCTTCTGAGTTTTGAAGTGGCGCAAGGCTCCTTGGTGAAGAATCCTGAGCTCGTTTGGGTATTTGAATCCCCTGAAGATGCCTCGGTCAATGGACTATTTCTTCACTTCATCAAACCCTCGGCGCTTTCGGCTTATTCCAGGTGACAGGTCCTGGTGTAAAGTGAGTTTGGCGTTTCCCACTGTGATGGTGTTGTTTTTCGCCGCCTGTAGGACTCGTTCCTTGTCGGTGAATCTCAGGAAACGTATGGCGATTGGGCACGGTGGATGTCTGGCTGCTGGTGGGGGCCTCAGTGCTCGGAGAGCTCTCTCGAGTTCTATGGGCCTGTCGGTGGACAGGTGGAGCCACTTGGGAAGTTTGTCTTGCAGGTAGCGGATCAGTGGCATGTTTCCCTCTTCTTTTTCACCCAGATTTAATAGAACACAATTATTCCTTCGCCCCTTGTTTTCCAGGTCCTCTGTTTTCTCTTCCAGATGCACTATTTTCTTTTTAGCATATGCTATTGTTTCCATGGCATCTGTCAATAAGTTTTCAATGGACAGGATTCGCCCCTCTGCCTCGTCCAGGCGCCCCATGTTTATGGTTATCTTGTTGTTGATGTGAGCCAAAGCGTTTTCCAGGATTGTCACCTTGCTCCCTATCGAACTGATCTGAGAATTAATGGCATCTAATTTAGTGTTGAGTTCTGTACGTTGGGATCTCAACTCAGAAAGGATGTCTTCGACAGAGTGCGAGGTTGGCATTCGTTGGGCCTCGGGGGGAGCGGGTCCTCTTGCTAATGGCGCTGGCTTTTTCTGAAGCTAGCTTCTTCTTGGAGGCTTTTTCCGTCGCTAATGCTCGAGTCCGGGTAAAAATGTCACCTGTAGTGTCGCCTTTTGTAGCCGCCGTGACTTTTTTTTACTAAAGCTAAAGGAGTTTGAACTTGGAGTGGAGGTAAGATTAGGAATTGTAAACTACTTGTGCGGAGCTCTTAGTTCATGCGGCCATCTCCTTCAAGGGTCACGTGATCCCCCCTGCTCTGCTTTCTTAACATCGCTATCAACAAGGCAGGTCCTAGTTTTGTCGCACCTGGACTACTGTCCAATCATGTGGTCAGGTGCCACAAAAGAGGCAAATTACAATTGCCCCAGAACAAGGCTCAATGGGTGGCCCGTTAATGTACATGGAGAGCTGACATTATTCATATGCATGTAAATCTCTCCTGGCTGAAAGTAGAGGAGAGAGTGACTTCATCATTAATTGTATTTGTGAGAACTATTTACATGTTGAATGCACATAGCTGTCTGTTTAAACTACTAGCACACAGCTCAGATACCTATACAGGGCAGCAGGGTAGCCTAGTGGTTAGAGCGTTGGACTTGTGACCGGAAGGTTGCAAGTTCAAACCCCTGAGCTGACAAGGTACACATCTGTTGTTCTGCCCCTGAACAGGCAGTTAACCCACTGTTCCTAGGCCGTCGTTGAAAATAAGAATTTGTTCTTAACTGACTTGCCTGGTTAAATAAAGGTAAAATAAAAATTAAAAATACCCCAGAAGGCATTCCACCAGAGGTCTCTTCACAGTTGCCAAGTCCAGAACAGACTATGGGAGGTGCACAGTACTACATAGAGATAAAGCCATGACTATTTGGATCTCTATTCCACTCTCTATTCCACTATTCCACTATTCCACTATTCCATCAAATAACTCATGCATGCAGATAAAATTACACCTTATGGAACAGTGGGGACTGTGAAGAGGTACACACACAGGCAGAGACGCATGCATATACACACACAATAACATACACACTATATACACAGATTTTGTGTTGTAGATATGTAATAGTAGAGTAGTGGCCTGAGGGCACACATGTAATGTATTGTGAAATGTAATGTAATGCAATTTTTAAAAATTGTATTTAACTGCTTTAATTTTGCTGGACCCCAGGAAGAGTAGTTGCTGCTTTGGCAGCAAATTCTATAAAAATGGAACAGGTTTCTGCCAAATGTTGACTCGTCACCATTCACCACAGTGCTGTCAATTTTGGAATACCAGCCCACTGCCAGCTATGTTATGTAGCTTGGACAAAAATGCAAACACTCTTTTTCACCCTCCTCTCCGTCCTTCCCTTCTGTTAATGCTAATCTATATGGCTGAACAGACAACCTGGGCACCTGACCAATAGAGAAGCAAAGATTAACTCAATTACATGCCATATTTAAACGAGAGATTATGCCTGTGTATATTTGTGTAGGCCAAACAAAGGCTCTAATATACACTTGGGGATATGGGATAGAGAGAGACAGTGATATTGAGAGGGAAAGTGTGTTAGCGGAATAGGCTTATGGAAATTGTATGTGGAGGTTTGGATGGCATATGAGAGACCTCTCCAGAAAATGCATAATATAACAAAAGAAGATGATGTTTGTGTCACAGTATTTTCTAATATTCATACATATCATATCCCAACTTAATTGGAATCCGTCAGTACAGGTTCTCTGTGAGACCCGTCACCATGGCAGTTGGGACGTTTTTACTGTGATATGATGCAATAAAAAGAGTGAAGTGGATTGGGACCACAAAATTGAATGGGTTTCAGAGTCAATCTGTGTGTGAGAGAGAAAGAGATGAAGAAATCATGTTTTTTCTTAATTACTGTGGTGCCAGATCGATAGCACTGTGGCATGGTTCATTATCTATAATGTGGCGTTTTAGAGGGGTGAAGACAGAGAGAGACACAAGCCTCCAATTTCATTACTAATACAGTGCATTCGGAAAGTATTTAGACCCCTTGACTTTTTCCACATGTTGTAACATTACAGCCTTATTCTAAAATGTATTAAATTGTATTTTTTTCTCTCATTAATCTACATACGAACCCCATAATGACAAAACAAACAGGTCTTAAGCAAAAAAATGTATATCACATTTATATAAGTATTCAGTCCCTTTACCTTTGGCAGCGATTACAGCCTCGAGTCTTCTTGGGTATGACGCTACATGCATGGCACACCTGTATTTGGGGAGTTTCTCCCATTCTTCAGTTCCTCTCAAGCTCTGTCAGGTTAGATAGGGAGCATCGCTGCACATCTATTTTCAGGTCTTTATAATAGATGGCAGATCGGGTTCAAGTCCAGGCTCTAGCTGGGCCATTCAAGGACATTCAGAGACTTGTCCCGAAGCCATTTCTGGCTGTGTGCTTAGGATGTGTGCTTAGGCTCATTGTCCTGTTTGAAGGTAAACCTTCGCCCCAGTCTGAGGTCCTGAGCGCTTTGGAGCAGGATTTCATCAAAGATCTCTCTGTACTTTGCTCTGTTCATCTTTCCCTCAGTCCTGACTAGTCTCCCAGTCCCTGCCGCTGAACAAAATCCCCACTGTATGCTGCTGCCACCACCGTAGGGATGGTGCCATGTTTCCTCCAGATGGGACACTTGGCATTCAGGCCAAAGAATTCAATCTTGTTTTTGTCATACTAGAGAATCTTGTTTCTCATTGTGTGTGAGTCCCCTTGGTGCCTTTTGGCAAACTCCAAGTGGGCTTTCATGTGCCTTTTACTAAGGAGTGGCTTCCGTCTGGCCACTCTACCATATAGGCCTGATTGGTGGAGTGCTTCAGAGATGATTGTCCTTCTGGAAGGTTCTCCCATCTCCACAGAAGAACTCTGGAGTTCTGTCAGAGTGACCATCGGGTTCTTGGTCACCACCCTGACCAAGGCCCTTCTCCCCGATTGCTCAGTTTGATCGGCAGCCAGCTCTAGGAAGAGTCTTGGTGGTTCCAAACTTATTCCATTTAAGAATGATGGGGGCCACTGTGTTCTTGGGGACCTTCAATGCTGCAGAATTTTTTTAGTACCCTTGCACAGATCTGTGCCTGGACACAATTCTGTCTCTGAGCTCTAGGGAAAATTGCTTCGACCTCATGGCTTGTTTTTTGCTCTGACATGCATTTTAAACTGTGGGACATTATATAGACAGGTGTGTGCCTTTCCAAATCATGTCAAATCAATAGAATTTACCACAGGTGGACAACAATCAAGTTGCAGAAACATCTGAAGGATGATCAATAGAAAGTGGATGCACATGAGCTCAATTTTGAGTCTCATAGCAAATTGGTCTAAATACTTATGTAAATAAGGTATTTCTGTTCTTCATTTTTAATACATTTGCAAAACATTCCAAAAACCTGTTTTCACTTTGTCATTATAGAAAGATGAGGATAAAAAATAAAATAAAAATGTTTTAAAATAAGGCTGTAACGTTACAAAATGTGGAAACATTCAAGGGTTATGAATACTTATCGAATGCACTGTGTTTGCAGTATACAGAGAGTGTTTGAGAGCCTGGCTGTACATACAGTGAATGTCCACAACCATACACACACAACAGCACAGACTTGCATACACACGCAGTAGCATAGGGAGTAGTGGTTACGGAGGACGAGAAGATGGGCTCAGATGAGGAGAGGGAGATGATAAAAGAGATTTTAAAAAGTCCCCCCATCTCGCATGAGTGGTGCCAACAAACTGTGTCAAACAGGGAGCATCTCACTAATAGCTGTATAGTCTCCAATACCCACAACATTTAGTTTACATGGACTTATTGAGAGAGAGATGATGACAACATGAGTTTGTTGGATGATTTGATGTTTTAGTAATTTACAAGATACTCTTATCCAGAGCGACTTACATACATTGAGTGCATACATTTTAAAACAACTTTTTCATACTGGTGAACTCACAACCCTGGCGTTGCAACTTGCAAGAGTCATCCTCTACTAACGGAGCCACACAGGACTGCATAAGTACACTGAGCACATTGTATTGCTGTGGTATTTACATAGAGCCTCAGATGACAATAACACATAACACATTTCTTCTACAGCAGTCTAAACACCATACAACAGTTTATAGAAAAACACAACGCATTGAGAGATGAGGAGATTCCTCAGACTCTCTCTAACATGGCTTTCTTGTGTTGTACGAGAAATGTCTTCCCCGTATTTTCTCAGTAATATACAATGGGACAGTAAAGATACAGTATCTTAAATGTTGCTTTGATTTAAACTATTCAAACTCATTCTGTTATTCGCCTTTTGCCTCGGGGTAATGTAGTGATTCGATTTGACTCAGAGAGCTTGTCGTTCCTTAGCTTCTTCCACTGTAAAAAGGGCATATGTACCGTACAGTACATTATATATACACACAGGGTAGTGAATACGCGCACTATGCATGTAATTATTTGTATTTCTGTGTTCATGTTAGTGTGTGTGTATGCATGTCCATCCTCTTCCAATGTAAAAAGGGCTCTGTATGTATGCACAGGGTACGGAGCGAATAACACTACTGTTTCTGGTGCGTAATGTGTATAAGAACTGGTCTTTGTGTGCCTGTGTTTTGCTAGATTGTTAGTGTGTGTGTGTCCACTTGTTCCACTGGCCCATGTTCACTTAGAAAGGTTACAATGTGGGTTATGTAATCTCAGTTATCGTGTTGGCCTTCTCCATGGTTCTTCTTCTTCACCATAAAGCCTGTACTGTATGAGGAAATAGACTCACCTACTTCCCATAACCTCAACGGTATCTTCAACGATCAATAAACTTTTATTTCTCTTTACACTTATCCCTTATATTATATCCCGTTAATAAAATAGACAAAAAGCAATCGGAATAATCCATCCATAATCATTAATCAAATTATCTGTGAGCAAAACCAAAAGCTAGACATGCTATTAAAAGGCATGCTGTTCAAAAACATGCTATTAAAAGACATGCTGTTCAAAAACGTGCTATTAAAAGACATGCTGCTAAAAGACATGCTGTTAAAAGACATGCTGCTAAAAGACATGCTGCTAAAAGACATGCTGTTAAAAGACATGCTGCTAAAAGACATGCTGCTAAAAGACATGCTGCTAAAAGACATGCTGTTAAAAGACATGCTGCTAAAAGACATGCTGCTAAAAGACATGCTGTTAAAAGACATGCTGCTAAAAGACATGCTGCTAAAAGACATGCTGTTAAAAGACATGCTGCTAAAAGACATGCTGCTAAAAGACATGCTGCTAAAAGACATGCTGTTAAAAGACATGCTGCTAAAAGACATGCTGCTAAAAGAGATGCTGTTAAAAGACATGCTGCTAAAAACATGCTATTAAAAACATGCTGTTAAAAGACATGCTGCTAAAAGACATGCTGCTAAAACACATGCTGCTAAAAGACATGCTGTTAAAAGACATGATGCTAAAACACATGCTGCTAAAAGACATGCTGTTAAAAGACATGCTGTTAAAAGACCTGCTGTTAAAAGACATGCTGCTAAAAGACATGCTGTTAAAAAACATGCTGCTAAAAGACATGCTGCTAAAAAAACATGCTGCTAAAAGACATGCTGCTAAAAGACATGCTGTTAAAAGACATGCTGTTAAAAGACATGCTGTTAAAATACATGCTGCTAAAAGACATGCTGCTAAAAGACATGCTGTTAAAACATGCTGCTAAAAGACATGCTGTTAAAAACATGCTGCTAAAAGACATGCTGCTAAAAAACATGCTGCTAAAAGACATGCTGCTAAAAGACATGCTGTTAAAAGACATGCTGCTAAAAAACATGCTGCTAAAAGACATGCTGTTAAAATACATGCTGCTAAAAGACATGCTGCTAAAAGACATGCTGTTAAAACATGCTGCTAAAAGACATGCTGTTAAAAACATGCTGCTAAAAGACATGCTGTTAAAAGACAAGCTGCTAAAAGACATGCTGTTAAAAGACATGCTGCTAAAAAACATGATTTTAAAAGACATGCTGTTAAAAGACATGCTGCTAAAACACATGCTGCTAAAAGACATGATGTTAAAACACATGCTGTTAAAAGACATGCTGCTAAAAGACATGCTGCTAAAAAACATGATTTTAAAAGACATGCTGTTAAAAGACATGCTGCTCAAAGACATGATGCTAAAAGACATGCTGCTAAAATACATGCTGCTAAAAGACATGCTGTTAAAAGACATGATGCTAAAAGACATGCTGTTAAAAGACATGATGCTAAAAGACATGCTGTTAAAAGACATGGTCTTAAAATAAATGCTGCTAAAAGACATGATGCTAAAAGACATGCTGCTAAAAGACATGCTGTTAAAAGACATGCTGTTAAAAGACATGCTGCTAAAAGACATGCTGCTAAAAGACATGCTGTTAAAATATATGCTGCTTAAAGACATGCTGCTAATAAACATGCTGTTAAAAGACATGTTGTTAAAAGACATGCTGCTAAAAGACATGCTGTTAAAGACATGCTGCTAAAATACATGATACTAAAAGACATGCTTTTCAAAGACATGCTGTTAAAAGACATGCTGTTAAAATGCATTCTGCTAAAAGACATGCTGCTAAAAACCATGCTATTAAAAGACATGCTGTTAAAAGACATGCTGCTGAAAGACATGCTGTTAAAAGACATGCTGCTAAAAGACATGCTGTTAAAAGACATGCTGCTAAAAGACATGCTGCTAAAAGACATGCTGTTAAAAGACATGCTGCTAAAAGACATGCTGTTAAAAGACATGCTGCTAAAAAACATGCTGCTAAAATACATGTTGCTAAAATACATGCTGTTAAAAGACATGATGTTAAAAGACATGCTGTTAAAAGACATGCTGTTAAAAGACATGCTGCTAAAAGACATGCTGCTAAAAGACATGCTGTTAAAAGACATGCTGCTAAAAGACATGCTGTTAAAAGACATGATGATAAAAGACATGCTGTTAAAAGACATGCTGTTAAAATAAATGCTGCTAAAAGACATGATGCTAAAAGACATGCTGCTAAAAGACATGCTGTTAAAAGACATGCTGTTAAAAGACATGCTGCTAAAAGACATGCTGCTAAAAGACATGCTGTTAAAAGATATGCTGCTAAAAGACATGCTGCTAATAAACATGCTGTTAAAAGACATGCTGTTAAAAGACATGCTGCTAAAAGACATGCTGTTAAAGACATGCTGCTAAAATACATGCTGTTAAAAGACATGCTGCTAAAAGACATGCTGCTAAAAGTCATGCTGTTAAAATAAATGCTGTTAAAATAAATGCTGCTAAAAGACATGATGCTAAAAGACATGCTGCTAAAAGACATGCTGTTAAAAGACATGCTGTTAAAAGACATGCTGCTAAAAGACATGCTGCTAAAAGACATGCTGTTAAAAGATATGCTGCTTAAAGACATGCTGCTAATAAACATGCTGTTAAAAGACATGCTGCTAAAAGACATGCTGTTAAATACATGCTGCTAAAATACATGATACTAAAAGACATGCTTTTCAAATACATGCTGTTAAAAGACATGCTGCTAAAAGACATGCTGTTAAAATACATGCTGCTAAAAGACATGCTGCTAAAAACCATGCTATTAAAAGACATGCTGTTAAAAGACATGCTGCTGAAAAACATGCTGTTAAAAGACATGCTGCTAAAAACATGCTGTTAAAAGACATGCTGTTACAAGACATGCTGTTAAAAGACATGCTGTTAGAAGACATGCTGCTAAAAGACATGCTGTTAAAAGACATGCTGCTAAAAGAAATGCTGCTAAAAGACATGCTGTTAAAAGACATGCTGCTAAAAGACATGCTGTTAAAAGACATGATGCTAAAAGACATGCTGTTAAAAGACATGCTGTTAAAATAAATGCTGCTAAAAGACATGATGCTAAAAGACATGCTGCTAAAAGACATACTGTTAAAAGACATGCTGCTAAAAGACATGCTGTTAAAAGACATGCTGCTAAAAGACATGCTGCTAAAATACATGCTGTTAAAGACATGCTGCTAAAATACATGATACTAAAAGACATGCTTTTCAAAGACATGCTGTTAAAAGACATGCTGCTAAAATACATGCTGTTAAAAGACATGCTGCTAAAAGACATGCTGCTAAAAACCATGCTATTAAAAGACATGCTGTTAAAAGACATGCTGCTGAAAGACATGCTGTTAAAAGACATGCTGCTAAAAGACATGCTGTTAAAAGACATGCTGCTAAAATACATGCTGCTAAAAGACATGATGTTAAAAGACATGCTGTTAAAAGACATGATGTTAAAAGACATGCTGTTAAAAGACATGATGTTAAAAGACATGCTGTTAAAAGACATGATGTTAAAAGACATGCTGCTAAAAGACATGCTGTTAAAAGACATCCTGCTAAAAGACATGCTGCTAAAAGACATGATGCTAAAATACATGCTGTTAAAAGACATGCTGCTAAAATACATTATTAATAATAATAAATTAGCCCCTTTCCAAAGCCAAATATTTACAAAATATATTTAAATATATGACCCGAATCCAAACATACATATGCTGCACATTCAAACTACCGTTAAAACTACAGACTACAGTTAGCTCCTTCCCAATGCCAACTAGGCCGTGATAGAGAGGGTATTGTCTGGCATCTCTCCACGGATTCTCCCATGATGCCTCTGACCCAGGCTCGACCCAGGAACCTCTCTGATACAATCAGGTCAGCATCATCCGTATGACTCACAACACTGCTGAGTCGCAAATAGCACCCTATTCCCTGTAGTGCACTTCTTTTGAACAGGGGGCATATGGATGTATAAGTAGTGCACTATATAGGGAAAATGTGTCATTTGGGACACGTAACACGGCTCCAGTGACCCCACTCCACTGACAGAGGGGCCTTGAGACACTCATCATCTGGTCCAGTCATGACATTGAACCAATGGGAAAATCAGTCAGCTGGATGGACATAAGAGACAGATGATTCAATGTGCTGTATGTCTTGAGAATGCATGTGACACCTTTAGTTCCAGGCAGTATTGATATGAACATATTTCAGCAATCATTTTTCCCAGGATTCTTGTTAGTTCCCCCAACTTTTTCCATTCAGCAGTAGAAGCTGTAGTACATAGACGATTAGAACTGATATGACTGTACAATGCTGAGGTCACGCTTCTCAATCTCTAATCTTTTGAGAGCACGCCATACCACAGCCCCACAGCCTCTGTTCCACTGCAACACTAGAACTATTCAGCAGTGATGTCTGTCTCATCCCATTGATGTGAGGGTTTGGTCAGATTGTTCAGAAGAGAGGATAGGCACGGAAATGCCACAGGAGACCGAAACTGCATCCCAAATGGCACCCTTTTCCATGTATAGTGCATTACTTTTGACCAGAGTCCTATGGGTCCTGGTCAAAAGTAGTTCACTTCGTATGGAATAGGGTGCCATTTGACATGCAGACAGACTCATGCAGAGGAATAAAAGCCTCGGCTAGACCCTTTAAACACGCAGATGGAGAGTAGAGTGTACTGCCAACAGTCAGATTCCAGACCCTTAGGCTTGACAGGGCTTTGTAGTGCAGAGAAGGTAGGAATCTATTACTGATGTAGCTGGGCTATGTGTGAGGAACGACAAGATGCAGGGTTCTACACTAACTTTTCCCACCTTTTTAGATGGTGGTTGTAGCACATGATTTGGTAGCATCTGTTTGTAACGCTTGTCATCTGGGGAAGGAGAGGTGGACCAAGGTGCAGCGCATAAGTGTTCATATTTTAAATATTTCAATGAACACTGAAAACAAAACAATAAACAACCAACGAACAGTCCTGTAAGGTGCAACACAACACTAAACAGAAAAGAACCACCCACAAAACACAATGGAAAACAGGCTACCTAAATATGGTTTTCTTAATCAGGGACAACGATTGACAGCTGCCTCTGATTGAGAACCATACTAGGCCGAACACAGAAATCCCAAATTATAGAAAAATGAACATAGACAACCCACCCAACTCACGCCCTGACCATACTAAAACAAATATATGATAACAGAACTAAGGTCAGAACGTGACACTGTTATAAACATTTGATCTATAATTGATAATGATGGGGCCTGTGTCCCATAATGTGCCTGCCTTCCGTACAGAACCAGGGAAATAATGACTAGCCATCTTTTAAATTAGCATTCCCTTGTGCTCTTACATTCATTTAGATAGATTTACTGTAAAGAAAAAGACAGTTCAAAATATATATTTATCATAGATATCTAAGTGCCATGTTTTCTTTTCTGCAAAATCCTCTAGATGGGCAGAATTGGAAAAAATATGAGTTTGGTCCATCTCCTTCCATCTCTCCCCAAAAACACGCCTTATCCTCCAAATTAGTGCAGTCAGTCCAAAATGATTTTCTGGATAGTGTCTGGGATGAACAGTTCAAAAGAGACTTTATGTCCTGCACATGAGTAACCGCCATCCGCGTCGACCCTGATTGCATCCTTATCACATTGGCAGCCATGCAGGGTGGCTCATTCCATGGGCAAGAAGACCATTCAATAAAAGAAAAATTGCATCCATATTTCACCTCCTGCAGGCCGCTGATGAGCTGGTTGCTGACGGGCTGGTCCTGGGGCCGGCAGCTGACGGGCTGGTCCTGGGGCTGGCTGAAGGTCAATCTCAATCCTCTTCTTCAAACTCACTGTCAGACTCTGAATTGACAGAGACATGATCCTCGTATTTTGGAAATTCTTCATCTTCCAAAGTGGAAGACATTCCTTCCACACTAGATTCTCTCTCTACAAAAATCATTTATAAGGCTGTCTGAGCAGATATTATTTTTGCCATACTGATTGATTGTGGTAAGGAGCCTCACATGCAAAGCTATTTATTTGTTGTGTCCCTCCCCCGTTTGCACCTGGCTGGGGTAGAGTGTGGGAAAATACAGCATTTGTATCAATGTATCGAAATAATGTATTGTAATAACATTGTGCAGGGTCCCGCAAGACATTGTGTAGTTTTACACACTACAAAGGGTAAAGAGTGAGAGAAAAGTGGGAGACAGGCAGGTTATTGATGCTATGTTGAAACTGCAGGCTCAGGGAGGAGGAAGACAGAGTGAAGGCACATAGCAAACCTTTTTGTTTCATTTTTGCTTGTTTTCACCTACACACTTTTCCACACTTTTATTACCCTCGGGTCCAGTGGACCCGAACGAACACCACATATGAAATATAAACGTGTAAGGGGGTGCACAGTGTGTACTCAATGAAAATAGTATCTTTTACAAGGCCAATGAGCATCAGGTTGAAAAAAGTTATTAATTGTATAATTTTTCTTTTAGTTAATAACATTGAAAATGGGTCCCACAGACCCGAACACCACACAAGGGTTAAAACGAGAAAGTGACCAAAAACAGTGTTTCCTTCTTAATAATGGAAAGCTTTGTAATGAAAACCAAGTAGAAGTCAACATTTTATGTTGTCTTACTCATCATAACCGCACATGGTTTTATAGCAACACGTGCAACAGACTAGCGCAACACTCTTCAGTTGAAAAAGTGGGAAACAAATGAAAGCGCCTACATTTCTCATAAAAACTGATCAGAAATGAAATCATGGCACTATTTACATGTTGAATGCACATAGCTGTCTGTTTAAACTACTAGCACACAGCTCAGATACCTATACAGGGCAGCAGGGTAGCCTAGTGGTTAGAGCGTTGGACTTGTGACCGGAAGGTTGCAAGTTCAAACCCCTGAGCTGACAAGGTACACATCTGTTGTTCTGCCCCTGAACAGGCAGTTAACCCACTGTTCCTAGGCCGTCGTTGAAAATAAGAATTTGTTCTTAACTGACTTGCCTGGTTAAATAAAGGTAAAATAAAAATTAAAAATACCCCAGAAGGCATTCCACCAGAGGTCTCTTCACAGTTGCCAAGTCCAGAACAGACTATGGGAGGTGCACAGTACTACATAGAGATAAAGCCATGACTATTTGGATCTCTATTCCACTCTCTATTCCACTATTCCACTATTCCACTATTCCATCAAATAACTCATGCATGCAGATAAAATTACACCTTATGGAACAGTGGGGACTGTGAAGAGGTACACACACAGGCAGAGACGCATGCATATACACACACAATAACATACACACTATATACACAGATTTTGTGTTGTAGATATGTAATAGTAGAGTAGTGGCCTGAGGGCACACATGTAATGTATTGTGAAATGTAATGTAATGCAATTTTTAAAAATTGTATTTAACTGCTTTAATTTTGCTGGACCCCAGGAAGAGTAGTTGCTGCTTTGGCAGCAAATTCTATAAAAATGGAACAGGTTTCTGCCAAATGTTGACTCGTCACCATTCACCACAGTGCTGTCAATTTTTGGAATACCAGCCCACTGCCAGCTATGTTATGTAGCTTGGACAAAAATGCAAACACTCTTTTTCACCCTCCTCTCCGTCCTTCCCTTCTGTTAATGCTAATCTATATGGCTGAACAGACAACCTGGGCACCTGACCAATAGAGAAGCAAAGATTAACTCAATTACATGCCATATTTAAACGAGAGATTATGCCTGTGTATATTTGTGTAGGCCAAACAAAGGCTCTAATATACACTTGGGGATATGGGATAGAGAGAGACAGTGATATTGAGAGGGAAAGTGTGTTAGCGGAATAGGCTTATGGAAATTGTATGTGGAGGTTTGGATGGCATATGAGAGACCTCTCCAGAAAATGCATAATATAACAAAAGAAGATGATGTTTGTGTCACAGTATTTTCTAATATTCATACATATCATATCCCAACTTAATTGGAATCCGTCAGTACAGGTTCTCTGTGAGACCCGTCACCATGGCAGTTGGGACGTTTTTACTGTGATATGATGCAATAAAAAGAGTGAAGTGGATTGGGACCACAAAATTGAATGGGTTTCAGAGTCAATCTGTGTGTGAGAGAGAAAGAGATGAAGAAATCATGTTTTTTCTTAATTACTGTGGTGCCAGATCGATAGCACTGTGGCATGGTTCATTATCTATAATGTGGCGTTTTAGAGGGGTGAAGACAGAGAGAGACACAAGCCTCCAATTTCATTACTAATACAGTGCATTCGGAAAGTATTTAGACCCCTTGACTTTTTCCACATGTTGTAACATTACAGCCTTATTCTAAAATGTATTAAATTGTATTTTTTCTCTCATTAATCTACATACGAACCCCATAATGACAAAACAAACAGGTCTTAAGCAAAAAAATGTATATCACATTTATATAAGTATTCAGTCCCTTTACCTTTGGCAGCGATTACAGCCTCGAGTCTTCTTGGGTATGACGCTACATGCATGGCACACCTGTATTTGGGGAGTTTCTCCCATTCTTCAGTTCCTCTCAAGCTCTGTCAGGTTAGATAGGGAGCATCGCTGCACATCTATTTTCAGGTCTTTATAATAGATGGCAGATCGGGTTCAAGTCCAGGCTCTAGCTGGGCCATTCAAGGACATTCAGAGACTTGTCCCGAAGCCATTTCTGGCTGTGTGCTTAGGATGTGTGCTTAGGCTCATTGTCCTGTTTGAAGGTAAACCTTCGCCCCAGTCTGAGGTCCTGAGCGCTTTGGAGCAGGATTTCATCAAAGATCTCTCTGTACTTTGCTCTGTTCATCTTTCCCTCAGTCCTGACTAGTCTCCCAGTCCCTGCCGCTGAACAAAATCCCCACTGTATGCTGCTGCCACCACCGTAGGGATGGTGCCATGTTTCCTCCAGATGGGACACTTGGCATTCAGGCCAAAGAATTCAATCTTGTTTTTGTCATACTAGAGAATCTTGTTTCTCATTGTGTGTGAGTCCCCTTGGTGCCTTTTGGCAAACTCCAAGTGGGCTTTCATGTGCCTTTTACTAAGGAGTGGCTTCCGTCTGGCCACTCTACCATATAGGCCTGATTGGTGGAGTGCTTCAGAGATGATTGTCCTTCTGGAAGGTTCTCCCATCTCCACAGAAGAACTCTGGAGTTCTGTCAGAGTGACCATCGGGTTCTTGGTCACCACCCTGACCAAGGCCCTTCTCCCCGATTGCTCAGTTTGATCGGCAGCCAGCTCTAGGAAGAGTCTTGGTGGTTCCAAACTTATTCCATTTAAGAATGATGGGGGCCACTGTGTTCTTGGGGACCTTCAATGCTGCAGAATTTTTTTAGTACCCTTGCACAGATCTGTGCCTGGACACAATTCTGTCTCTGAGCTCTAGGGAAAATTGCTTCGACCTCATGGCTTGTTTTTTGCTCTGACATGCATTTTAAACTGTGGGACATTATATAGACAGGTGTGTGCCTTTCCAAATCATGTCAAATCAATAGAATTTACCACAGGTGGACATGCTGCTGAAAGACATGCTGTTAAAAGACATGCTGCTAAAAGACATGCTGTTAAAAGACATGCTGCTAAAAGACATGCTGTTAAAAGACATGCTGCTAAAAGACATGCTGTTAAAAGACATGCTGCTAAAAAACATGCTGCTAAAATACATGTTGCTAAAATACATGCTGTTAAAAGACATGATGTTAAAAGGCATGCTGTTAAAAGACATGCTGTTAAAAGACATGCTGCTAAAAGACATGCTGCTAAAAGACATGCTGTTAAAAGACATGCTGCTAAAAGACATGCTGTTAAAAGACATGATGATAAAAGACATGCTGTTAAAAGACATGCTGTTAAAATAAATGCTGCTAAAAGACATGATGCTAAAAGACATGCTGCTAAAAGACATGCTGTTAAAAGACATGCTGTTAAAAGACATGCTGCTAAAAGACATGCTGCTAAAAGACATGCTGTTAAAAGATATGCTGCTAAAAGACATGCTGCTAATAAACATGCTGTTAAAAGACATGCTGTTAAAAGACATGCTGCTAAAAGACATGCTGTTAAAGACATGCTGCTAAAATACATGCTGTTAAAAGACATGCTGCTAAAAGACATGCTGCTAAAAGTCATGCTGTTAAAATAAATGCTGTTAAAATAAATGCTGCTAAAAGACATGATGCTAAAAGACATGCTGCTAAAAGACATGCTGTTAAAAGACATGCTGTTAAAAGACATGCTGCTAAAAGACATGCTGCTAAAAGACATGCTGTTAAAAGATATGCTGCTTAAAGACATGCTGCTAATAAACATGCTGTTAAAAGACATGCTGCTAAAAGACATGCTGTTAAATACATGCTGCTAAAATACATGATACTAAAAGACATGCTTTTCAAATACATGCTGTTAAAAGACATGCTGCTAAAAGACATGCTGTTAAAATACATGCTGCTAAAAGACATGCTGCTAAAAACCATGCTATTAAAAGACATGCTGTTAAAAGACATGCTGCTGAAAAACATGCTGTTAAAAGACATGCTGCTAAAAACATGCTGTTAAAAGACATGCTGTTACAAGACATGCTGTTAAAAGACATGCTGTTAGAAGACATGCTGCTAAAAGACATGCTGTTAAAAGACATGCTGCTAAAAGAAATGCTGCTAAAAGACATGCTGTTAAAAGACATGCTGCTAAAAGACATGCTGTTAAAAGACATGATGCTAAAAGACATGCTGTTAAAAGACATGCTGTTAAAATAAATGCTGCTAAAAGACATGATGCTAAAAGACATGCTGCTAAAAGACATACTGTTAAAAGACATGCTGCTAAAAGACATGCTGTTAAAAGACATGCTGCTAAAAGACATGCTGCTAAAATACATGCTGTTAAAGACATGCTGCTAAAATACATGATACTAAAAGACATGCTTTTCAAAGACATGCTGTTAAAAGACATGCTGCTAAAATACATGCTGTTAAAAGACATGCTGCTAAAAGACATGCTGCTAAAAACCATGCTATTAAAAGACATGCTGTTAAAAGACATGCTGCTGAAAGACATGCTGTTAAAAGACATGCTGCTAAAAGACATGCTGTTAAAAGACATGCTGCTAAAATACATGCTGCTAAAAGACATGATGTTAAAAGACATGCTGTTAAAAGACATGATGTTAAAAGACATGCTGTTAAAAGACATGATGTTAAAAGACATGCTGTTAAAAGACATGATGTTAAAAGACATGCTGCTAAAAGACATGCTGTTAAAAGACATCCTGCTAAAAGACATGCTGCTAAAAGACATGATGCTAAAATACATGCTGTTAAAAGACATGCTGCTAAAATACATTATTAATAATAATAAATTAGCCCCTTTCCAAAGCCAAATATTTACAAAATATATTTAAATATATGACCCGAATCCAAACATACATATGCTGCACATTCAAACTACCGTTAAAACTACAGACTACAGTTAGCTCCTTCCCAATGCCAACTAGGCCGTGATAGAGAGGGTATTGTCTGGCATCTCTCCACGGATTCTCCCATGATGCCTCTGACCCAGGCTCGACCCAGGAACCTCTCTGATACAATCAGGTCAGCATCATCCGTATGACTCACAACACTGCTGAGTCGCAAATAGCACCCTATTCCCTGTAGTGCACTTCTTTTGAACAGGGGGCATATGGATGTATAAGTAGTGCACTATATAGGGAAAATGTGTCATTTGGGACACGTAACACGGCTCCAGTGACCCCACTCCACTGACAGAGGGGCCTTGAGACACTCATCATCTGGTCCAGTCATGACATTGAACCAATGGGAAAATCAGTCAGCTGGATGGACATAAGAGACAGATGATTCAATGTGCTGTATGTCTTGAGAATGCATGTGACACCTTTAGTTCCAGGCAGTATTGATATGAACATATTTCAGCAATCATTTTTCCCAGGATTCTTGTTAGTTCCCCCAACTTTTTCCATTCAGCAGTAGAAGCTGTAGTACATAGACGATTAGAACTGATATGACTGTACAATGCTGAGGTCACGCTTCTCAATCTCTAATCTTTTGAGAGCACGCCATACCACAGCCCCACAGCCTCTGTTCCACTGCAACACTAGAACTATTCAGCAGTGATGTCTGTCTCATCCCATTGATGTGAGGGTTTGGTCAGATTGTTCAGAAGAGAGGATAGGCACGGAAATGCCACAGGAGACCGAAACTGCATCCCAAATGGCACCCTTTTCCATGTATAGTGCATTACTTTTGACCAGAGTCCTATGGGTCCTGGTCAAAAGTAGTTCACTTCGTATGGAATAGGGTGCCATTTGACATGCAGACAGACTCATGCAGAGGAATAAAAGCCTCGGCTAGACCCTTTAAACACGCAGATGGAGAGTAGAGTGTACTGCCAACAGTCAGATTCCAGACCCTTAGGCTTGACAGGGCTTTGTAGTGCAGAGAAGGTAGGAATCTATTACTGATGTAGCTGGGCTATGTGTGAGGAACGACAAGATGCAGGGTTCTACACTAACTTTTCCCACCTTTTTAGATGGTGGTTGTAGCACATGATTTGGTAGCATCTGTTTGTAACGCTTGTCATCTGGGGAAGGAGAGGTGGACCAAGGTGCAGCGCATAAGTGTTCATATTTTAAATATTTCAATGAACACTGAAAACAAAACAATAAACAACCAACGAACAGTCCTGTAAGGTGCAACACAACACTAAACAGAAAAGAACCACCCACAAAACACAATGGAAAACAGGCTACCTAAATATGGTTCTTAATCAGGGACAACGATTGACAGCTGCCTCTGATTGAGAACCATACTAGGCCGAACACAGAAATCCCAAATTATAGAAAAATGAACATAGACAACCCACCCAACTCACGCCCTGACCATACTAAAACAAATATATGATAACAGAACTAAGGTCAGAACGTGACACTGTTATAAACATTTGATCTATAATTGATAATGA
Source organism: Oncorhynchus nerka (assembly GCF_034236695.1). NCBI lineage: Eukaryota > Metazoa > Chordata > Actinopteri > Salmoniformes > Salmonidae > Oncorhynchus > Oncorhynchus nerka. The sequence goes on along the minus strand of NC_088396.1, from coordinate 35,754,095 downwards.
TGGGGCCTGTGTCCCATAATGTGCCTGCCTTCCGTACAGAACCAGGGAAATAATGACTAGCCATCTTTTAAATTAGCATTCCCTTGTGCTCTTACATTCATTTAGATAGATTTACTGTAAAGAAAAAGACAGTTCAAAATATATATTTATCATAGATATCTAAGTGCCATGTTTTCTTTTCTGCAAAATCCTCTAGATGGGCAGAATTGGAAAAAAATATGAGTTTGGTCCATCTCCTTCCATCTCTCCCCAAAAACACGCCTTATCCTCCAAATTAGTGCAGTCAGTCCAAAATGATTTTCTGGATAGTGTCTGGGATGAACAGTTCAAAAGAGACTTTATGTCCTGCACATGAGTAACCGCCATCCGCGTCGACCCTGATTGCATCCTTATCACATTGGCAGCCATGCAGGGTGGCTCATTCCATGGGCAAGAAGACCATTCAATAAAAGAAAAATTGCATCCATATTTCACCTCCTGCAGGCCGCTGATGAGCTGGTTGCTGACGGGCTGGTCCTGGGGCCGGCAGCTGACGGGCTGGTCCTGGGGCTGGCTGAAGGTCAATCTCAATCCTCTTCTTCAAACTCACTGTCAGACTCTGAATTGACAGAGACATGATCCTCGTATTTTGGAAATTCTTCATCTTCCAAAGTGGAAGACATTCCTTCCACACTAGATTCTCTCTCTACAAAAATCATTTATAAGGCTGTCTGAGCAGATATTATTTTTGCCATACTGATTGATTGTGGTAAGGAGCCTCACATGCAAAGCTATTTATTTGTTGTGTCCCTCCCCCGTTTGCACCTGGCTGGGGTAGAGTGTGGGAAAATACAGCATTTGTATCAATGTATCGAAATAATGTATTGTAATAACATTGTGCAGGGTCCCGCAAGACATTGTGTAGTTTTACACACTACAAAGGGTAAAGAGTGAGAGAAAAGTGGGAGACAGGCAGGTTATTGATGCTATGTTGAAACTGCAGGCTCAGGGAGGAGGAAGACAGAGTGAAGGCACATAGCAAACCTTTTTGTTTCATTTTTGCTTGTTTTCACCTACACACTTTTCCACACTTTTATTACCCTCGGGTCCAGTGGACCCGAACGAACACCACATATGAAATATAAACGTGTAAGGGGGTGCACAGTGTGTACTCAATGAAAATAGTATCTTTTACAAGGCCAATGAGCATCAGGTTGAAAAAAGTTATTAATTGTATAATTTTTCTTTTAGTTAATAACATTGAAAATGGGTCCCACAGACCCGAACACCACACAAGGGTTAAAACGAGAAAGTGACCAAAAACAGTGTTTCCTTCTTAATAATGGAAAGCTTTGTAATGAAAACCAAGTAGAAGTCAACATTTTATGTTGTCTTACTCATCATAACCGCACATGGTTTTATAGCAACACGTGCAACAGACTAGCGCAACACTCTTCAGTTGAAAAAGTGGGAAACAAATGAAAGCGCCTACATTTCTCATAAAAACTGATCAGAAATGAAATCATGGCATAATTATATTGGAGCAATAGAACTTCTAAATTGCCTACCATAACTTCAAGGACTTTTCAAGGACCAAAGAGCCTAGAGGATGGTAGGCTATTTGTTCCCATTACATGATGACTGAATTGTGCATCGCAAGTATTCAACCAAGACTTTTAACTTTTCAATTACCTGGTTTGCATACCCATTCTTTTTTTGTTTTTGTTTTTTTGGGGGAATTTTACCCCTTTTTCTCCCCAATTTCGTTGTATCCAATTGTTGTAGTAGCTACTATCTTGTCTCATCGCTACAACTCCCGTACGGGCTCGGGAGAGACGAAGGTTGAAAGTCATGCGTCCTCCGATACACAACCCAACCAGCCGTACTGCTTCTTAACACAGCGCGCATCCAACCCGGAAGCCAGCCGCACCAATGTGTCAGAGGGTACACCGTGCACCTGGCAACCTTGGTTAGCGCGCACTGCGCCCGGCCCGCCACAGGAGTCGCTGGTGCGCGATGAGACAAGGACATCCCTACTGACCAAGCCCTCCCTAACCCGGACGACGCTAGGCCAATTGTGCGTCGCCCCACGGACCTCCCGGTCGCGGCCGGTTACGGCAGAGCCTGGACTGAACTGCACAAAGCTCTGACCTCAACCCCATCGAACACCTTTGGGATGAATTTAAACGCCAACTGTGAGCCAGACCTAATCGCTTGACCTCACTAGTCCTCTTGCGGCTGAATGGATATGCACATAGACCACTGTTTTCCATCTGTCTTTACGAGACAGATGAAAAGCTAGTCTGAGAGGCTGTTTTATCTGAAAACTACACAGGAATGTATACACACAGTCCATCAATAAAAACAATATACATTATATCCAGCTCTACAGTTGTGTCTTAGTGCTCCTCTTCTTTGGCCCTTAAAGACAAGCCATATAGACAGTAGCAGTAGACAATGGAAGCCATGAAATGCTTTGAAAGTTATGGCTCATATCAACACCATCATCCCAGACACCCTGGACCCACTCCAATTTGTATACCGATCCAACAGACCCACAGATCACACAATCTCTATGGCACTCCCTCCCAGCTGGACAAGAGGAACACCTACAGTGTGTGAGAATGCTGTTCATTGACTACAGCTCAGCGTTAAACACCATAGTGCCCTCCAAGCATCACTAAACTGAACACCTCCCTCTGCAACTGGATCCTGGCCTTTCTGAAGGGCCGCCCACAAATGGGGAAGGTAGGAAACAACACATCCGCCACACTAACCCCTCAGGGGTGCATGCTTTGTCCCCGCCTACACACCCTGTTCACATTTGACTGCATGGCCAAGCAAGACTCCAAAATCATCATTAAGTTTGCTGACGACACTACAATGGTAGGCCTGATTGCAGACGACGATGAGACAGCCTATAGGAAGGAGGCCAGTTACCTGGCAGTGTGGTGCCTGAACAACAACCTCTCTCTCAACGTCAGTAAGACCAAGGAGCTGATTGTGGTTTACAGGAAATTGAGTGGAGCATGTCGAGAGTTTTAAGTTCCTCAGTGTACACATCACTAAGTAATTAACATGGTACACACACATAACACGTCTTCCCCGTCAGGAGGCTGAAAATCTTTGCCATGGTCCCTCAGTTCCTCAAAACGTTATACAGCTACGTCATTGAGAGCGTATTGGCTGGCTTTATCACTGTTTGGAATGGCAATTGCTTGGCATCCGACTGCAAGTCGCTAATGAGAGTATTGCTGGGGCTGAGGTTCCTGCTATCCAGGACCTCTGTACCAGGCAGTGTCAGAGGAAGGCCCTAAAAACTGTCAAAGCCACCCAAGTCACAGACTGTTCTCTCAGCTACCACAAGGCAAGTGGCACCGATGCACCCTGAACAGCTTCTACCCCCAAGCCACAAGACTTCTAAATAGTGTAACCAAATAGCTACACGGACTATATGCATGGACCATTTTTGCACAAAATCTTTTGACTCAGATAGGCTTTTGCTGCTACTGTTTATTATCTATCCTGTTGCTTAGTCACTTTACCCCGACCAACAGTATATGTACATATCTACCTCAATTACCTCGTACCCCTACACATCGACTCAGTACTGGTACCCCGTGTATATAGCCAAGTTATCGTTACTCATTGTGTATTTATTCCTTGGGTTATTATTTTTCTCTCTGCCTTGTTGGGAAGGGCCCATTAGAGAGCATTTTACTTTCAGTCTACACCTGTTCTTTACGAAGCATGTAACAAAAAGCATTTGATTTGATTTGAAGTAGTACGTCAATTCCAGTTGAAGTTCTCTCCTCTCCAACAGGGACCTTATTCTGCGCCCCTTCTTCTGCCGTTCCCTCTGGTCTTTGTTGTTTCTGGCCCCATCCAGTTAACCTATGACCTGGGGAAACCGGTTCAGTAATGGGATCAGTGGACTACCAGTCGACCCTCTTCACGCTCTATCACCCCTCTGGTAAAGTGGAAGATAGAGAGGGTGATGAGAGGCAAGGAGAGGGGGCTCTCTCTTTACAAAGCTACTCCTTTGGAAACACACCTCCTTCTGACTAGTTTTAAACCTATTTTCTGAATTGGACCGTAACTGTCTTCCTCTTTTGAAGCCGAATTCATGATTGGATTGGAAATTCTTGGTTGGCGATTCTAGGTTTCCCAAGAGACTGTGGGCAATTTTGTAGTCTTGTGTCATTGACAGATCTACTTTGCCCTTGACGAGACACCAGTGTAGCTGGTATGGTATGGTGGGGGGGCTGACTCCATCCTTAACTAGAGAGAGAGAGACAGAGAGAGAGAGAGAGAGAGAGAGAGAGAGAGGGAGAGGGAGGGAGAGAGAGAGAGAGAGAGAGGGAGAGAGAGAGAGAGAGAGAGAGAGAGAGAGAGAGAGAGAGAGAGAGGGAGGGAGGGGGGAGGGAGGGAGGGAGGAGGGAGGGAGGGAGGGAGAGAGAGAGAGAGAGAGAAGGAGGGAGGGAGGGAGGGAGGGAGGGAGGGAGGGAGGGAGAGAGAGAGAGAGAGAGAGAGAGAGAGAGAGAGAGAGAGAGAGAGAGAGAGGGAGGGAGAGAGAGAGAGAGGGGAGGGAGGGAGGGAGGGAGGGAGGGAGGGAGGGAGGGAGGGAGGGAGGGAGGAGAGAGAGAGAGAGAGAGAGAGAGAGAGAGAGAGAGAGAGAGAGAAAATGGAGAAAGATAGAGAGAGAATGGAGAAAGAGAGAGAATGGAGAGAGAGAGAGAGAAAGAGAGAGAGAGAGAGAGAGAGAGAGAGAATGGAGAAAGATAGAGAGAGAATGGAGAAAGAGAGAGAATGGAGAGAGAGAGAGAGAGAGAGAGAGAGAGAGAGAGAGAATGGAGAAAGATAGAGAGAGAATGGAGAAAGAGAGAGAATGGAGAAAGAGAGAGAGAGAGAAAGAGAGAGAGAAAGAGAGAGAATGGAGAAAGATAGAGAGAGAATGGAGAAAGATATAGAGAGAATGGAGAAAGATAGAGAGACGTAGAGAGAGAAATAAAGAGAGCTGGAGGGATAGCTGACTCACTCTTCTCTCACTACTGACAATCCTCGCTTTCTTTCAACTTTCAACTACTTGGCAGAAAAACACAGTCCTGTCTAGTTCTTAATGTTGGTGGGTCTGGATAACCTTTTACCTAAGCACTAGCACTAGCACTAGCATTGTTTTATTTCCACATTTCTCAGCTATGATTCAGTTTTTATTTTTTGTCTATGCTTTGTGGTTACTAGAGTATGCCTCCTATCAACCCCTACAGTTTTTATTTTTTGTCTATGCTTTGTGGTTACTAGAGTATGCCTCTTATCAACCCCTACAGTTTTTATTTTTTGTCTATGCTTTGTGGTTACTAGAGTATGCCTCTTATCAACCCCTACTGTTTTTTCCAATGCCAGAGCTAAATAATGTCTAGTAATCAAATCACCAATCTCTATCTGTCTACAACATTTTCTAATGGAACAATCCGAATGGCAGTTTTTTGTTTTCCCAGTCAGAGCTAAAAAACAAGATATCTCCAGCCAGATAACGTAGTGAACATGACAGCTGCCCCCTGCTCTGTCTGGCCTGGCTCTGAATGTGTCCCAAATGGCACCCTACAGTACTGGAGCGATGGAGGGAGAGAATAAGAGTTGGCTGTAGGCCAGATAAAGGGAAGCCATGATGTAATTTTCTGGCCTGTTTGTGTGTTTTGTTGCATGTGGTGTAGTTGCCATGTCATTACAGACAACAGCTTTCCTTTTCTGGGCTAGGAGTAGGAGATACACCTGATATGCTCTCTCCCTCTCCCTTCTCTTTCTCTTTCTCTCTCTCTCTCTCTCTCTCAGCTATCTACGTATCTATGTTTCTGTCTTATATAATTACCATGCTTAACACAGAGGAAAAGAAAAGCAGTTAAGGTACAAGCAGACAATGCTGACGCAGGCAAGAGAAGACAGACTACATTGAAAAGAGCGTTGCCATGTTAGGAAAATTGTGATTATGACAGAGAAGAGGCAGCAGACATTAGAGATCCTGGTCCTTTTATTCATACGCCCCCGGTATTGTCTCTACATTCTTCTGTGCTTTTCTCCCTTCCCTCTCTTTTCTCCTCTGTTTGGTCTTGAAAGAAAAACAGCTCGTCTCTTGGACTCAGAGGGGCTTAATTGCTGCCTAAGCCGCAGAGAAATCTCACAATACATTTAATGGATGGTGAAAATATGAGAATTTATTTGAATAATCTTCCCTTTTAACTGAATTACATGTTAGTAAAAGACAGGGTGAATCAGTTCCACAAACTCCAGGAAATGGGAATGTACTCAAATTGTGATGAAGCCCTTTTGGAATGTTTCATAAGACCTGGACAAACAACCTGGACAAACAACCACGCCAAATACTAAGACTACATAAACATCTACATGGTGTTCAGTGGCGTTGTCTCTTTTTAGTTTACAGTTTTTTCCAACTGCTTACACACGTTTTCAAAACTGTCTCCTTTTTTTCAAAACTCTACACACAATTCCCAAAACTGCACACACAAAATGCAAAATGCCTCACATCTACTTCAAAATGTAAAACTGCATTCAAAATGCCATAAACACATGTCAGAATGAAGCATTTGCATCAAATGGCAAACACTGCTTTCATAATAGTACATTTTTGGATATACCATGTAAACACTGTTGTTCTAAATCTAAAGCTCCTTGGTCTTTCATAGGCTTATATCTACATTTCAATACAATGTTCTACAGTGAAAGTAATCTGCTGAGAGGGGTAACAAGTACACTGTAAACACCAATGCAATGTAGAAACAGAAAATATTTATTCAAATCAAATCAAACCATATCAAATTTTATTTGTCACATACACATGGTTAGCAGATGTTAATGCGAGTGTAGCGAAATGCTTGTGCTTCTAGTTCCGACAATGCAGTAATAACCAACAAGTAATCTAGCTAACAATTCCAAAACTACTACCTTATAGACACAAGTGTAAGGGGATAAAGAATATGTACATAAAGATATATGAGTGAGTGATGGTACAGAACGGCATAGGCAAGATACAGTAGATGGTATTGAGTGCAGTATATACATATGAGATGAGTATGTAAACAAAGTGGCATAGTTTAAAGTGGCTAGTGATATATTTTACATCATTCCCATCAATTCCCATTATTAAAGTGGCTGGAGTTGAGTCAGTGAGTTGGCAGCAGCCACTCAATGTTAGTGGTGGCTGTTTAACAGTCTGATGGCCTTGAGATAGAAGCTGTTTTTCAGTCTCTCGGTCCCAGCTTTGATGCACCTGTACTGACCTCGCCTTCTGGATGATAGCGGGGTGAACAGGCAGTGGCTCGGGTGGTTGTTGTCCTTGATGATCTTTATTCCTGTGACATCGGGTGGTGTAGGTGTCCTGGAAGACCTATTCGGCCAAACATTACTGTTGTATACAGTAGCATACAACAAAACCATAAACATATGTAAACCAAAAGTATATTATTTAGAATACAGTAAAGAACACAATTGTGTGTGTGGGGTCCCGGGGGGGCAGTCCAGGAATTGGTAGGGGGGGGGGGGGGGCAGTCACCAGTGCTAAGCTACCCTTCATCTCTTCTCCGGCCTGGGTCTGGCCACAATACTTCATCCACATCACAAGATACGCTTTCTCTTGCCAAACATCGAGGGAAGTATCTCCTAGCATGGCGTATCCAACCTTGGACAGAGGCAACCTCTATGTCCCCACATGGAGGGAAGTATTTCCTAGCATGGCGTATCCAACCTTGGACAGAGGCAACCTCTATGTCCCCACATGCGTCCTCCATTGCCTGGAAAAGCGGCATGCGGGCATAGGGTTGGCGATCATACACTTTCCAGTGCCGGGCTGAGAAGAATTCATCTATGGGGTTTAGAAAAGGTGAATATGGGGGTAGGTACAAAACTACAAATTGTGGATGGGTGGCAAACCGGTTTTGGATCAGAACAGCCCGATGAAAACTAACATTGTCCCATAAAACCACAAATCTAGCAGGCTCCTGATCTGGATCAGGGACAAGCATTGTGTAAATTGCATCCAGAAAAGTGAGCATATGGCCGGTGTTGTACGGACCCAGTGTGGCATTGTGATGGAGGACCCCGTTTTGAGTGATGGCAGCACACAGTTATATTACCCCCACGCTGTCCAGGGACATTGGTAATTGCCCTCTGTCCTATTACATTTCTTCCGTGGCGCCTGCTTTTGGTGAGGTTGAAGCCAACCTCATCCACATAAATAAATTCATGGTGAATTACATAGGCATCCAGCTCCAATACTCTCTGTAACAGACAAAATGATATACAGATGAGTAAATATGGTATGTCTGAAGTACTGGAAGTAGTGTTGCATACATTCCTCTACAAAGTCATGTGGCATATTCTTGACTCTGTCAGAGTTTCTCTCAAATGGCACCTTGTAAAGTTGTTTCATCATCACTCGGTGCCGTTGGAGGATGCGTTGTATGGTCGACAGGCTTACAGCATTGATGTTGTTAAATATGGTGTCATTCTTCAAGATATGCTCTCTTATCTCTCGAATCCTAATTGCATTGTTGGCCAAAAACACATTTATAATTGCAGTCTCTTGTACATCTGTAAACAAGCGTCCTCGTCCTCCATGATGTCTTTGCCTTTCTACTCTGTACAGAATTCAAACACAGTATGTGTTCAGCATAGGAACTGTAAACAATGTACAAAAAAATGTAGTACAGCCTGATAACCAACCTCATTCATTCAATGCAGTGCAGTAAATGGATGGCTTAGAGTTACAAATGTGTATGCAATACTATGCAGTCATACGTATTTTACAGTACATTACTGTAATGCTAAAATAGTCATTATATAGTTGCATACCTGTTCTCATTTCTGAAGGTTTGAATTATGGACGCCATGAGAGAGGCTGGACTGAGAGTGTTGCTCTAATCTCATCAGAGATGGCTCTCCTTCCTTCTCTTCTTTGCCCTCGTCCTCTTCTTCCTCTTCCTTTCCCTCCTACTCCTCTTGCTCTCTGTCCATTGTTGGCATCCATTGTTCAAAACAGGTAATCTGACCTATGACCTATTTATAGGCCTATACTACAGTAAAGCAGTGATTGGTTAGTGATCAGTTAAGCTATTAGTGTTTGCACATGTTTGCACATGTGAGGAGTGTGTGTGGTGAATTAGTGTAGCATTTTGATTGGTTGTGTTTGGAAAAGGAAAGCAAGTCCCTTCCTGTTAGATTTTTGTGTTTTAGGTAGAGAATTGTGTGTAGTGTTTTGAAAAAAGTGTTTTATGCAATTGACAACTGAGTCAAAGGCTGAGAAATAGCGTATGGATTTGGATATTTGGTGTGTAGTTTTGCACTATAAGTGAGAGGTTTCAAAAATCGTGTGACATGAAAAGATTTTGTGTGTAAGCAGTTGGAAAAAACTGTAACATGGCAGAAATATATTTTGCCAATGTGAATACTCCAGTTGCTATTTTACAAACCTTTACAGTTTAGGTGCAAATGTAAATTTAACCTGGCAAAATACCAAATCATCCTTGAAAATAATGTGCCAGAGATTTTAATATCTTCTACCCTTATTCCCAGAGGTATGGAGGGAAGGAGGGAGGGAGAGAAGGGAGACTGAGGTGTGTGCGCGCACACATGCACCTGTCCGTGCCTGCGTATCTGCATGCCTGCCTGTGTGCCTGCACCTGTGTGTGCTCTGTGTCTCTGCTGTGTGTGTGTGCTCTGTGACTCTGCTGTGTATGTGTGTGTGTGTGTGTGTGTGCTTTGTGTCTTTGCTGTGTGTGTGTGTGCTCTGTGTCGCTGATGTGTGTGTGTGTGTTTCTGCTGTGTGTGTGTTTGTTCTTTGTCTCTGCTGTGAGTGTGTGTGTGCTCTGTGTCTCTGCTGTGTGTGTGTGTTTTATGTGTCTCTGCTTTGTGTATGTGTGTGTGTGTGTGCTCTGTGTCTCTGCTGTGTGTGTGTGTGTGTGTGTGTTCTGTGTCCCTGCTGTGTGTGTGTTCTCTCTGTCTCTGCTGTGTGTGTGTGTGTGTGTGTGTGTGTGTGTGTGTGTGTGTGTGTGTGTGTGTGTGTGTGTGTGTGTGTGTGTGTGTCTGTGTGTCTGTGTGTGTGTGTGTGTCTGTGTGTCTGTGTGTGTGTTCTGTGTCTCTGCTGTGTCTGTGTGTCTGTGTGTGTGTTCTGTGTCTCTGCTGTGTGTGTGTGTGTGTGTGTGTGTGTGTGTGTGTGTGTGTGTGTGTGTGTGTGTGTGTGTGTGTGTGTGTGTGTGTGTGTGTGTGTGTGTGTGTGTGTCAGCTGTGTGTGTGACAGGGCATTACTTCCCAGCCATTGAGTTCATTATTGGCCCACTCAGATATTCATCCATCAGCCACCACCAGGCCCCTGCCAGATCCTAATTCACTTAATTCTTTGATTATTGATTCCACCAGCATCCAGGCGGAAAGGTCAATGTTTTTTTACGTGTGTACCTGAACTTTATAATGTCTATTCCAGATGAAGAACTAGGCTAGTTACTCAATGAGGAGAAACATTGCTCTGTCGAAGAGCAGTGAGTAAGTCTAGGTTACACACACAATCACCTGCTCTTTTTTCAAGTGTGCCACTAAGATGCAGGCACACACACAGGCAGGAACACACACGCACACACAGGCAGGAACACACACACACACAGGCAGGAACACGCACACACACCGTCAGGAACACGCACACACACCGTCGGGAACACACACACACACAGAACTTGCATGGTGTGGTGAGACAGATTAATATGAATCTTTATGAATCATAAATATGCTGTTTCCCTGCGGAGATGTGATCTAAATGAGAAACAGCAGGATCATAGCAGGCTCAATGTACACATGATGAGAAATAAACTACTCCAAAGTGTTGTATGATAGCCTTACGTTAAATGAGAAATCTGGGATTGGCACATACATTTTTCCCAGCTGACTCACTCAGCTGTTTACCAAAAAAAGTGGCAGGGTGACCACTTTGTGGTTCGAATCCCAGATTGTCCTTTTAACTCTACCTTATACATCTACCATCGATAGTACAGTACATACCATCTCCTCGCTTCTACTTAAATGTAAAGGTATTCAGAGAGTTACTACTGGAATAAGCTAGCTTTCTGTCTAAGTGCCAAGAGGCAGCCTGTCTGCATTTGGCTATGCAAATTACGCTCCAAATTCTGATTTAATTCAGAGTCACCTCAGATCAGTCCAGGTGAGGGAAAAGAATATACAATTTCTTTATTCAAATATCTTCTGTCTTTCACTGATCACAAAACGGACTATTCACATTGCCCCCCAGCTCTCTACACACCATTGTCACTCTCTGTTGACATCTATGCATCGTCACTTTAATTAACTCTACCTACATGTACATACTACCTCAACTAACCAGTGCCCCCACACATTGACTCTGTACCGGCACCCCCCTGTATATAATATATTGTTATTTTTTACTGCTCCTCTTTAATTACTTGTTACTATTATTTCTTATTCTTATCCATATTTTTTGAAACTGCACTGTCGGTTAGGAGCTCGTAAGTTAGCATTTCACTGTAAGGTGCAATGGCATAATCTTGTAAGATGATATTTCTAACCAGTGAGTCAGTGCACAATTATACACTAAGTAGCCTGCCTTATTTCACCCAACTGAGGCACATGCTCATACATCCATTCACAAAATGAGACACTTTCTCCCTTAACCCCTTTCTAACAACTTCACTAGACAGACATGACTGGCCTCAGCCATTGGCACACCCTCCTCCTCCTCTTCCATATCTGATTTCAATCTGTCATTTCCAGTGTCCTCTCCTCCTCTCCTCTCTTCTCCTTTCATCCCCAGGATTCAATCCATCAGTTGTCTCTCTACATCAGAATCTCTGTCCTGTAGGGTTTTTATTCTAATAATTAGCTGGTTGATAAGCTGAATCAGGTTAGTTACAACTGGGGTTGGAATGAAAACCGACAGGAACGTAGCTCTCCGGGAACAGGGTTAGAGTTCAAACCTACAGGTAGGTAGCTCTCCAGGAACAGGGTTGGAGTTAAAACCTACAGGAGGGTATCTCTCCAGGAACAGGGTTGGAGTTAAAACCTACAGGAGGGTTGCTCTCCGGGAACAGGGTTGGAGTTAAAACCTACAGGAGGGTATCTCTCCAGGAACAGGGTTGGAGTTAAAACCTACAGGAGGGTTGCTCTCCGGGAACAGGGTTGGAGTTAAAACCTACAGGAGGGTTGCTCTCCGGGAACAGGGTTGGAGTTAAAACCTACAGGAACGTAGCTCTCCGGGAACAGGGTTAGAGTTCAAACCTACAGGTAGGTAGCTCTCCGGGAACAGGGTTGGAGTTAAAACCTACAGGAGGGTATCTCTCCAGGAACAGGGTTGGAGTTAAAACCTACAGGAGGGTTGCTCTCCGGGAACAGGGTTGGAGTTAAAACCTACAGGAGGGTATCTCTCCAGGAACAGGGTTGGAGTTAAAACCTACAGGAGGGTTGCTCTCCGGGAACAGGGTTGGAGTTAAAACCTACAGGAGGGTTGCTCTCCGGGAACAGGGTTGGAGTTAAAACCTACAGGAGGGTTGCTCTCCGGGAACAGGGTTGGAGTTAAAACCTACAGGAGGGTTGCTCTCCGGGAACAGGGTTGGAGTTAAAACCTACAGGAGGGTATCTCTCCAGGAACAGGGTTGGAGTTAAAACCTACAGGAGGGTTGCTCTCCGGGAACAGGGTTGGAGTTAAAACCTACAGGAGGGTATCTCTCCAGGAACAGGGTTGGAGTTAAAACCTACAGGAGGGTTGCTCTCCGGGAACAGGGTTGGAGTTAAAACCTACAGGAGGGTTGCTCTCCGGGAACAGGGTTGGAGTTAAAACCTACAGGAGGGTTGCTCTCCGGGAACAGGGTTGGAGTTAAAACCTACAGGAGGGTTGCTCTCCGGGAACAGGGTTGGAGTTAAAACCTACAGGAGGGTTGCTCTCCGGGAACAGGGTTGGAGTTAAAACCTACAGGAGGGTTGCTCTCCGGGAACAGGGTTGGAGTTAAAACCTACAGGAGGGTTGCTCTCCGGGAACAGGGTTGGAGTTAAAACCTACAGGAGGGTTGCTCTCCGGGAACAGGGTTGGAGTTAAAACCTACAGGAGGGTTGCTCTCCGGGAACAGGGTTGGATTGCTCTACATGCTCTGCATTATTTCACTTAAACTGATGTTGGACATTTAATTTTGTCACATGATCAATAGGTGGGACTTTCAGCAAGGCTTAGGGCTAACCCTAACCCTTCTATCCATCAAATCAAATTGTATTGTATTGATCACATACACGTGTTTAGCATATGTTATTGCGGGTGTAGTGAAATGCTTGTGCATCTAGTTCTAACAGTGCAGCAATATCTAACATGTAATATCTAACAATTTCACAACATACCCAATACACACAAATCTATTTAAAGGAATGGAATGAAGAATATATAAATAAATATATGTATATATATATATATATATATATATATATTTGAAGAATATATAATATATAGCAGCACAGACTAAGATACAGTAGAATAGTATAGAATACAGTATATACAAATGAGGTGAGTAATGCAAGACATGTAAACGTTATTAAAGTGACATTAAAGTGACTAGTATCATTTATTAAAGTTGCCAATAATTTCAAATCTGTGTATATAGAGAGCAGCCTCTCTGTGCTAGTAATGGCTATTTAACAGTCTGATGGCTTTGAGATAGAAGCTGTTTTTCAGTCTCTCGGTCCCAAGTTTGATGTACCTGTACTGACCTCGCCTTCTGGATGATAGCGGGGTGAACAGACAGTGGCTCGGGTGGTTGATGTCCTTGATGATCTTTTTGGCCTTCCTGTGACATCGGGTGCTGTACTGTCGGTGTCCTGGAGGGCGGGTAGTTTTCCCCCGGTGATGCGTTGTGCAGACTGCACCACCCTCTGGAGAGCCCTGCGGTTGTGGGTGGTGCAGTTGCCATACCAGGCGGTGATACAGCTCGACAGGATGCTTGTGGTATCAGGTCTACCAAGACAGACTCAAGACAGTCAGTTTAATATACACTCAACTGAACCCATAAATCTCCTCTTTCGGTTTTAGTTGAAGAAGTGTGTCCTCACTAATAAGATGTGATCTCCAAGGTTACTATTGAAGAAGATGAATACTGTGTGGCTATGATTAAAAATAAAACAGAGAAAATATATATTAATCTCTTACACTCATTGTTTTCCTTCATAATAAGATTTACTGAAGAGCAATAACAGACGGCACCAAATTCAACTTATATTACTTCACTGTCAGGGTCAGGTGAAAGTGGGCGCCTGGGGCGGGATGCAGGGAAGCGGGAAAACACACATTCTCATTAGGTGAAGAATGGGGACATCAGATAACAACAGAAAAATGGACACACACACACACACATCAGAATGACTTCTACTGATGGATACTATCGGTGGCCTGTCTTTTAGTCATCAGGCCGGCTTTGGCACTAGTATGAGCCTCAGATGTGCAGGGTCATGACACACTCTGTGACTTCCCTTCTTCCTCTCCGTGTCGTGTCTCTAATGGAGAACAGAGAGAGAGATAGTTGGCTCCTCTTTCTCTTCTCCCAATTCCATCTTCAGTTGTACCCTGCTCCATGCCCAGTTCATCTCTCCCCCCTGCCACTGCCAGTCTCTTCATTATTCTACACCAGCAGATGGGATAGAGAGAGAGAAGGCTTTTGAGCTTCATTCATTGCGACGTGTTTTTCATTAACACCTAATTCAGTGTCAGGTAACATAACCAGCAGCAGCCAAAGGGGATATTACAATTATTGGATGAGATTGGCAGGTTTAGCCTTCTGTCGTCCTTCCCTATTATACTATGTTACCGGGTGTGTATGTTGGACTTTTTCAAAGCTGATACCACTTTCATTTTGTAATTGACTAGTGTCATAGTCTAACTTTATGAAAAGGAAGTTGCTTTATGGTGCTTGTTATGATAGTAATTGACTTAGGCCACAGCCATAGCCTGATGTTATTTCATGTGTTATCCTTGTATCACTCTGAGTAACATCGGTGCAGGGGCACTAGTCCCGCGGGCCAGAGTTGAGTGACAGCTGAAGTATTTTAAAATTATAATTATTTAATTTTTTTAGCCCATTTTCCTGATATCCAATTGGTGCAACTGCAACTCCCGTGCGGACTCGGGAGAGGCGAAGGTCAAGAGCTGTGCGTCCTCTGAAACACAACCCAACCAAGCCGCACTGCTTATTGACACAATGCCCACTTAACCCGGAAGTCTGCCGCAACAATGTGTCGAAGGAAACACTGTACACCTGTCGACCATGTCAGTGTCCACTGCACCCGGCCCGCCACAGGAGTCGCTAGTGCGCGATGGGACAAGGACATTCCTGCCGGCCAAACCCTCCCCGAATCCGGACGACGCTGGGAAAATTGTGTGCCGCCCCAGGGGTCTCCCAGTCGCGGCCGGCTGCGACAGAGCCTGGACTTGAACCCAGAATCTCTAGTGGCTCAGCTAGCACTGCGATGCACTGCCTTAGACCACTGCGCCACTCAGGAGGTCCCAAGTATCTACTACCTTAGCACTGGTTAATCAGTGTGTGTGTGTGTGTGTGTGTGTGTGTGTGTGTGTGTGTGCATGCGTCTGAGTCAGGCTCAGTGACCAATCCTACTGCCAGACGACAGGGTCCCATAGCGCCCATAGAGCTCTGCTCAAATGTAATGCACTATGTAGCGAATAGGGTGCTCTTTAGGCCACAGACCCTTTCCACTAACCAGCATGCTTCACCCTCTGGCTGACAATACAGACTACTTTGGTCTATTGTCTCTCAGTAAAAGAAGCAATGTAATGTGCAGCTTAGATGTTAGATTGATAGCTGTTGTCGTTGGGCAGTTGAACAAGATGTGAAGAGACAATCAGGTGTGACAAGATCTTGTCAATCACCAATACTCTTAACTCTCACTCCCTGAGCTGCTTATTGATTTTTAATACGAGCACAGAGATAAGAAACAGGGAGATCTCTCTCTCAATTCAATTCAATTCAATTCAATTCAAGGGCTTTATTGGCATGGGAAACGTGTTAACATTGCCAAAGCAAGTGAGGTAGACAACATACAAAGTGAATATATAAGGTGAAAAACAACAAAAATGAACAGTAAACATTACACATACAGAAGTTTCAAAACAGTAAAGACATTACAAATGTCATATTATATATATATATATATATATATATATATATATATATATATATATATATATACAATGTACAAATAGTTAAAGGACACAAGATATAATCAATAAGCATAAATATGGGTTGTATTTACAATGGTGTTTGTTCTTCACTGGTTGCCCTTTTCTCGTGGCAACAGGTCACAAATCTTGCTGCTGTGATGGCACACTGTGGAATTTCACCCAGTAGATATGGGAGTTTTTCAAAATTGGATTTGTTTTCGAATTCTTTGTGGATCTGTGTGATCTGGGGGAAATATGTATCTCTAATATGGTCATACATTGGGCAGGAGGTTAGGAAGTGCAGCTCAGTTTCCACCTCATTTTGTGGGCAGTGAGCACATAGCCTGTCTTCTCTTGAGAGCCATGTCTGCCTACGGCGGCCTTTCTCAATAGCAAGGCTATGCTCACTGAGTCTGCACATAGTCAAAGCTTTTCTTAATGTTGGGTCAGTCACAGTGGTCAGGTATTCTGCCGCTGTGTACTCTCTGTTTAGGGCCAAATAGCATTCTAGTTTGCTCTGTTTTTTGGTTAATTGTTTCCAATGTGTTAAGTAATTATCTTTTTGTTTTCTCATGATTTGGTTGGGTCTAATTGTGCTGTTGTCCTGGGGCTCTGTAGGGTGTGTTTGTGTTCGTGAACAGAGCCCCAGGACCAGCTTGCTTAGGGGACTCTTCTCCAGGTTCATCTCTCTGTAGGTGATGGCTTTGTTATGGAAGGTTTGTGAATCGCTTCCTTTTAGGTGGTTGTAGAATTTAATGGCTCTTTTCTGGATTTTGATAATTAGTGGGTATCGGCCTAATTCTGCTCTGCATGCATTATTTGGTGTTTTACGTTGCACATGGAGGATATTTTTGCAGAATTCTGCGTGCAGAGTCTCAATTTGGTGTTTGTCCCATTTTGTGAAGTCTTGGTTGGTGAGCGGACCCCAGACCTCACAACCATAAAGGGCAATGGGCTCTATGACTGATTCAAGTATTTTTAGCCAAATCCTAATTGGTATGTTGAAATTTATGTTTCTTTTGATGGCATAGAATGCCCTTCTTGCCTTGTCTCTCAGATCGTTCACAGCTTTGTGGAAGTTACCTGTGGCACTGATGTTTAGGCCAAGGTATGTATAGTTTTTGTGTGCTCTAGGGCAACAGTGTCTAGATGGAATTTGTATTTGTGGTCCTGGTGACTGGACCTTTTTGGAACACCATTATTTTGGTCTTACTGAGATTTACTGTCAGGGCCCAGGTCTGACAGAATCTGTGCATAAGATTTAGGTGCTGCTGTAGGCCCTCCTTGGTTGGTGACAGAAGCACCAGATCATCAGCAAACAGCAGACATTTGACTTGGATTCTAGCAGGGGAGGCCGGGTGCTGCAGACTTTTCTAGTGCCCGCGCCAATTCGTTGATATATATGTTGAAGAGGGTGGGGCTTAAGCTGCATCCCTGTCTAACCCCACGACCCTGTGTGAAGAAATGTGTGTGTTTTTGCCAATTTTAACCGCACACTTGTTGTTTGTGTACATGGATTTTATAATGTCGTATGTTTTACCCCAACACCACTTTCCATCAGTTTGTATAGCAGACCCTCATGCCAGATTGAGTCGAAGGCTTTTTTGAAATCAACAAAGCATGAGAAGACTTTGCCTTTGTTTTGGTTTGTTTGGTTGTCAATTAGGGTGTGCAGGGTGAATACATGGTCTGTTGTACGGTAATTTGGTAAAAAGCCAATTTGACATTTGCTCAGTACATTGTTTTCATTGAGGAAATGTACGAGTCTGCTGTTAATAATAATGCAGAGGATTTTCCCAAGGTTACTGTTGACACATATTCCACGGTAGTTATTGGGGTCAAATGTGTCTCCACTTTTGTGGATTGGGGTGATCAGTCCTTGGTTCCAAATATTGGGGAAGATGCCAGAGCTAAGTATGATGTTAAACAGTTTTAGTATAGCCAATTGGAATTTGTTGTCTGTATATTTGATCATTTCATTGAGGATACCATCGACACCACAGGCCTTTTTGGGTTGAAGGGTTTTTATTTTGTCCTGTAACTCATTCAATGTAATTGGAGAATCCAGTGGGTTCTGGTAGTCTTTAATAGTTGATTCTAAGATCTGTATTTGATCATGTATATGTTTTTGCTCTTTGTTCTTTGTTATAGAACCAAAAAGATTGGAGAAGTGGTTTACCCATACATCTCCATTTTGGATAGATAATTCTTCGTGTTGTTGTTTGTTTAGTGTTTTCCAATTTTCCCAGAAGTGGTTAGAGTCTATGGATTCTTCAATTGCATTGAGCTGATTTCTGACATGCTGTTCCTTCTTTTTCCGTAGTGTATTTCTGTATTGTTTTAGTGATTCACCATAGTGAAGGCGTAGACTCAGGTTTTCCGGGTCTCTATGTCTTTGGTTGGACAGGTTTCTCAATTTCTTTCTTAGATTTTTGCATTCTTCATCAAACCATTTGTCATTATTGTTAATTTTCTTCGGTTTTCTATTTGAGATTTTTAGATTTGATAGGGAAGCTGAGAGGTCAAATATACTGTTAAGATTTTCTACTGCCAGGTTTACACCTTTACTATTACAGTGGAACGTTTTACCCAGGAAATTGTCTAAAAGGGATTGAATTTGTTGTTGCCTAATTGTTTTTGGTAGGTTTCAAACTGGATTCCTTCCATCTATAGCATTTCTTAATGTTACTCAGTTCCTTTGGCTTTGATGCCTCATGATTGAGTATTGCTCTGTTTAAGTAGACTGTGATTTTGCTGTGGTCTGATAGGGGTGTCAGTGGGCTGACTGTGAACGCTCTGAGAGATTCTGGGTTGAGGTCAGTGATAAAGTAGTCTACAGTACTACTGCCAAGAGATGAGCTATAGGTGTACCTACCATAGGAGTCCCCTCGAAGCCTACCGTTGACTATGTACATACCCAGCGTGCGACAGAGCTGCAGGAGTTGTGACCCGTTTTTGTTGGTTATGTTGTCATAGTTGTGCCTAGGGGGGCATATGTGGGAGAGGCAGGCAGATGTTTGTCCCCCTGTGTGCTGAGGGTGTCAGGTTCTTGTCCGGTTCTGGCATTTAGGTCGCCACAGACTAGTACATGTCCCTGGGCCTGGAAATGATTGATTTCTCCCTCCAGGATGGAGAAGCTGTCTTCATTAAAATATGGGGATTCTAGTGGGGGATATAGGTAGCACACAGGAGGACATTTTTCTCTGTTAGGATCATTTCCTTTTGAATTTCTAGCCAAATGTAGAATGTTCCTGTTTTGATTAATTTAATGGAGTGAGTTAGGTCTGCTCTATACCAAATTAGCATACCCCCTGAGTCCCTTCCCTGTTTCACACCTGGTAGTTTGGTGGATGGGACTACCAGCTCTCTGTAACCTAGAGGGCAACCAGTGGGTCTGTCTCCTCTATACCAGGTTTCTTGCAGGATGACAATGTCTGTGTTACCGATTTCTTTGGTGAAGTCCGGGTTTCTGCTCTTCAGGCCAAAGGCAGATGACCTCAGGCCTTGGATATTCCAGGATGATATAGTGAATGCTTTTTGTTCCATAGAGTGTCCAATGTTGTTGGTCGTGGTTTGGCCTCAGGCCAGTAAGTGTGAGCAGAGCCTGCTGAGCATCTGGTACATGCCATTGGCTTGGGCGAGTGTGAGAGTGGGGGTTGGGACTGTTTGCCCGCTCACTACCTGGGCGTATGTGTGGCTTCCATGTTGAGGCCCTCTTTGCGGGGTGGGGTGCATGGGGTGGGCAGGAGTGGCATAGGTCTGATCTGAGGGGGCCTAAATGGGGTGTGGGCATGGTTGACGTGGGGGTGTTGATTGGTTGGGGTGGGGGTGTGGATGTGTCTGGGTGTGCGGTGGTCTGGATGTAATTCCTCTTGGCGTGGGTCCTCTATGTGTAGGTCCAGGGGGGTCCTGCAGGTCTGGGAGGTTGTCTCGCCGGTCTGGGTGGGGTGTCTATTGATCTGTTGCTCCTGTGTGAAGTGTTGGGGATACGTTTGAGAGCGATGTCCTTTAGAGTTCGGGCAAAGGTGGGCACTGCTGCCTTGTAGAGGTGGACCTGGTCATAGAGGCTGTTCAAGTCCAGGGTGGAGTGGTGGGCCAGGAAAACATTTGGTTTTGAGGCACAGTCACGGGAAATACTTGCATTTACCCGCTGTATTGTGGCAGGGTGGAAGTCTTTTCGTGGTAGCAGGGTGGAGATAACCACTTGTGCGTTGGGGAAAGTAGAATAAGCCTTTTCAATCACTCCCTTCAGTGCTGTGGCCACTCTTTCTTGCTGTGCTCTCAGGTCGTTTGTGCCTGTGTGTATTATTATGTGGCTGGGTGACCCTAGTTTAGCCTCAGACAGAAGGTCTAGGGCGCTGGGTGTTTGGACACCAGAGTTTAGACACACTGTGTTTGGGAAAAAGTTTTTTTTCTTCTATATATTTTCCATTTGAGTCCATAAGTAGTACAATCTGTGTCTTGTGTTTGTCCTCAGTGGGTGTGGGGGGGTTGTCAGAAGGGCTATCAGGCAGGCTGACAGGGGGGTGCTCAGAGGGGGTGAGAGCCGCTGGGCTTGGGGTTCTTCATTTGTCTGTTCTGCTGTGATGTCGACTCTATGGTCAGGGTCTGGTGTGGACTGTTCTGCTGTGGTGTCGAGACTTTTGTTGGGTGCTGAGGTGGGCTGTTCTGCTGGCTTCTCTGTGGGGGTGGCCACCTCTCTAGTGGGTTGTTCTCTGTCGCACGCCGTCCCCCTCAACCTCTCCTCCACCCCCCCTCACCCTCTCCTCCATCCCCCTCACCCTCTCCTCCATCCCCCTCAACCTCTCCTCCATCCCCCTCAACCTCTCCTCCACCAGCAGTCTGACACTCTCCTCTAGTGCTCTGTTCTGCTCCTCTTTCTCCTGTTGTATTTGTCTCACCACTGTCCAAAGTGCAGATATGTCTCTGTCCACCTCCAGCTCTCCGGGTCTGGTTAAGGGGCTGTTGTTGTGCTGGACTGTTGTCTGGGTCTGTGCTGACTGAAGTGTAATCACCTGCTGTTCCAGCTCCACCTGCCTTATCTCCAGCTGGGTGAATTTGTCCTTCATTTCAATGAGGGAGTGGTAATCTGTGCTGGGAGGTTGACTCTCTGCTGGGGGTTGCTCGTCTGTGGGGTTACATAATGAAGAGGTCATGTCTGACCCGCTCGGTGTGGGGGTATCTTTATCAAGGGAGAGCTTCTCCTGCTGGGCTAATTCTTTGATTAGGTGAAAGTCCAGCTGAAACTGTTTGTGATTACCCTGTGCCATTACTGTTCCGGACTTATAGATATTTATATTACTTGACTCAGAGTCCTCGTTATCAAGTATTCTGAGTTTCCACCCCTCGTTAATCCCCGCTCTCGTAACAAGGGGGTAGTGTGCTAATATAGCACTGTGCCATGCCAGGGGATGGTTTGTGTGGAAGATAAGGTTGCTGATGTTCCCATTTTTGTAATAGTCAGCAAAAAGTGTCTCTTGATTTTCCATAAGGAGTTTCATTTTGTAATCTTTTCTTGCCTTATTATTCTTTACATGCACAGGGTACTGTATTTTAATTACCTCTGAACAGCAGGAGGGAGCTTCTAAGGCCTCTCCATTTGGTTGGGGTAGACTGTGTGACTCTCCTGCCATTGTTGGGCTAATGGGCTTTGACACCTCTCACTTGACACGTCGGTGCTAGTTGAAGCTGTATCAAGCTTGGCAGAATTATGTTAGAATTCAGTCCTTATAAAGTAATGTTGTGTATTTCTTCTATCTCTCTATAGTGCTGTTTCTTGTATTATGGTCTCTTGTTTCTTTAGAGGTTTCACTTTGTTGTCCTTTTTCTTTTCCTTTTTCTTCTGTCCTTATTTTGTCTTCCTTTCTTCTGTTAACTAGATATTTTTTGTTGTTATTCTTTGTAAGCTAGCTAGCTTCTCTCTCTCTCTCTCTCTCTCTCTCCTCTCTCTCTCTCTCTCTCTCTCTCTCTCTTTCTATCTCTCTCCCTCTCCCTCTCTCTCTCTCTCTCTCTCTCTCTCTCTCTCTCTCCTTGTCTCTCTCTCCCTCTCCCTCTCTCCCTCTCCCTCTCCTCTCTCTCTCTCTCTCTCTCTCTCCCTCTCTCTCTCCCTCTCTCTCTCTCCTCTCTCCTCTCTCTCCCTCTCTGTCTCTCTCTCTCTCCCTCTCTCTCTCTCCTCTCCCTCTCCCTCTCTCTCTCTCTCTCTCTCTCTCTCTCTCTCTCTCTCTCTTCTCTCTCTCTCTCTCTCCCTCTCTCTCTCTCTCTCTCTCTCTCTCTCTCTCTCCTCTCTCTCTCTCTCCTCTCTCTCTCTCTCTCTCTCTCTCTCTCTCTCCTTCTCTCCTCTCTCTCTCTCTCTCTCTCTCTCTCTCATTCTCTCTCTCTCTCCCTCTCTCTCTCTCTCCCTCCCTCTCCCTCTCCCTCTCTCTCTCTCTCTCTCTCTCTCTCTCTCCTTCTCTCTCTCTCCCTCTCTCTCTCCCTCTTCCTCTCCCTCTCCCTCTCTCTCTCTCTATCTCTCTCTCTCTAACAGATATGTGGAGTAGGAGGGAGGGAATAGATCAGCAGTGAGCAGGTTTAAATGAGTCAGTCTGGTGGCTGATGGCTCAGTTCAGCTTAGAAGTAATCAGTGGCGGGGCAGACCAAACTCAACTTGGATCAAAAACAATTAGCAGTTCACTAGAGGTCCTGGGTTGTACATGCTCGTACAACACGCCTGGCCTGTCCCCTGGGTAGAGAGCCACAAATGAAGACAAGGGAATCACCCTGTCTGCATCCCAAATGGCACCCTATTCCCTTTATACTGCACTATTTTTGACCAGGGCCCATAGACGTAGCCCATGTACTTCTAATCAAATCAAATCAAATTGTATTTGTTACATGCTTGGTAAATAACAGGTGTAGACTAACAGTGAAATGCTTACTTAGGGCTCTTCCAACAATACAGTTCTCCAGATCACGTTGATAGGATTGTCTTAGATGGAGCTCATCCAGTCTATTCTCCAGTGATTGCTCGTTCGCCAATAGAACGGAGGGTAGAGGCGATTTATCCACTCTCCGGCGTAGTATCGTCAGGTATCCCGCACGCCGGCATCTATAGCACCGTCTCCTCCTCCTTCCAGTGTTGGGGATTTGGGCCTGGTCCAGTATAATCGATATGTCTTTCGCCTCCAACTCATTGTAGTAGAAGTTCTTATCTAGTTAGAGGTTAGTGTTCTGATGTCCAGAAACTCTTTTCAGTCATATGAAACAATGGCATAAATGTTACATGTAGTACACCAAAAAGTAACATCAGTACAAAAAGATGCACAAAATAGCACAATTGGTCAGGAGCCCGTAAAACGGCTGCTATTCCCTCCAGCGCCATGCTTAGTACATACAGTACCCTCCCCAGTAGTGAAAACATTCTCTTGATTAACACTCTCCACAATGTTCTGCAGAGAAGAGGGCCACACATGAAGACATGATTTAGCATGTATTTGATGTTCTAACATACAACCTCCTCAACCCAGTAGCCTAGTGGAGAAATACTCCCCTTAACGCCCTCTAAACACACACACACACACTCCCCATAACACCATCCACCACAGCACACTAAGCCAAGCAGTGATTGGGGATTATCAAGCCTACAAAATTAACACTCACACGTCTTAGATAATTACATGCTAATGTTCAATAAGCCCTGTAAGTCCCTGTGAATAAATGCAGCCGACAAATAGAGATAAAAGGAAATGATATCTGTGTAGGGAAAAAAATGAACCGACTAGGGTAAACAATTAAACAAAACACTTACACACACACAAACGTACACACACACACACACACACACACACCGGAATAATGGAAATGAAACATAATGAATGCATAATTTAGCCAGAACCACCCAGATGTACCTTTAAGAAAGATGTACATCCATGCCATGTTTTATTAATTAACAATTAAAACAAGCTCAATGTGTCCCAAATGGCACCCTATTCCCTACATAGTACACTACTTTTGACCAGGGCCCATAGGGTTGTGCACTATTTAGAGAATAGGGTGCCACTCTTTAAGCATCCCTTGGCATGGGAAGTGGACTGTTGTTTTGTTAGAGTTCACTGGACGGTGGTGTTGATGCTCAGGGCTGTTATCATCACAGTGTACAGAGATACATCAACCATCACCTAGCTCTTCACTGTTTCCAGTCCAGGCTAATATTACATAAAGATTCATCAACCACCACCTAGCTCTTTACTGTTTCCAGTCCAGGCTAATATTACATAAAGATTAATCAACCACCACCTAGCTCTTCACTGTCTCCAGTCCAGGTTAATATTACATAAAGATTCATCAACCACCACCTAGCTCTTCACTGTTTCCAGTCCAGGCTAATATTACATAAATATTCATCAACCACCACCTAGCCCTTCACTGTTTCCAGTCCAGGCTAATATTACATAAAGATTCATCAACCACCACCTAGCTCTTTACTGTTTCCAGTCCAGGCTAATATTACATAAAGATTCATCAACCACCACCTAGCTCTTCACTGTTTCCAGTCCAGGCTAATATTACATAAAGATTCATCAACCACCACCTAGCTCTTCACTGTTTCCAGTCCAGGTTAATATTACATAACGATTCATCAACCACCACCTAGCCCTTCACTGTTTCCAGTCCAGGCTAATATTACATAAAGATTCATCCACCACCACCTAGCTCTTCACTGTCTCCAGTCCAGGTTAATATTACATAAAGAGTCATCAACCACCACCTAGCTCTTTACTGTTTCCAGTCCAGGCTAATATTACATAAAGATTCATCAACCACTACCTAGCCCTTTACTGTTTCTAGTCCAGGTTAATATTACATAAAGATTCATCAACCACCACCTAGCTCTTCACTGTTTCCAGTCCAGGCTAATATTACATAAAGATTCATCAACCACCACATAGCCCTTTACTGTTTCCAGTCCAGGCTAATATTACATAAAGATTCATCAACCACCACCTAGCCCTTCACTGTTTCCAGTCCAGGCTAATATTACATAAAGATTCATCAACCACTACCTAGCTCTTCACTGTTTCCAGTCCAGGTTAATATTACATAAAGTTTCATCAACCACCACCTAGCTCTTTACTGTTTCCAGTCCAAGCTAATATTACATAAAGATTCATCAACCACCACCTAGCTCTTCACTGTTTCCAGTCCAGGCTAATATTACATAAAGATTCATCAGCCCCTTTATCCTGGATATGGTGGTCATCTAGCTAACAAATTGGCTTCACACATCATGTGTGTCTGTGTCTACTGTATGTACTTGTGTGCGTGTCACAAATTAATTTGGGTAATGCTAGTAAGTGTCACACACATGCCTATACGTAATGTCCCATAGACAGAGTGAGCTTGGAAGAATTCACCTGGAGCCAGAGATGAATGGCACACAGATACACAGTACATCTTCTTTAGTCCCAAAAGTCTTCATCAGACTGTCAGAGAGAGCTTTAGGGCCCTAGCTGGCCATGTGAGACCTCTCTTTATCTGCGTTCTAAATGGTACTATTTTAACTACGGGCCCTGATCCAAAGTAGTGCACTAAATAGGGTCCATGAGGCACTGCAGTCTCCTCTCTCCTCTCTATCTGCCCCGTCCCCTCTGTAGACCAGCACTTAATCACACACACACACACACACACACACACACACACACACACACACACACACACACACACGCACACACCCACATTGCCCATCTACACCACAGCCTCACAATGTATTGTTGTTCACATTGTTATATTACAGGAGGAATTTGCACACTCTAGATTACAGCCAACATTGAATTCTGAGGTGGTATCCCCACCACCCTGTGTGATATAGGCTAGCAATATCTTTTTAAACGTCAACCACTCGCTATTTACATTCTTCTGCTCAGCATTAAAACAAATGATAATCGATCGGAGCAGTGATG
This sequence comes from Oncorhynchus nerka, assembly GCF_034236695.1. Classification (NCBI taxonomy): domain Eukaryota; kingdom Metazoa; phylum Chordata; class Actinopteri; order Salmoniformes; family Salmonidae; genus Oncorhynchus; species Oncorhynchus nerka. The sequence continues at coordinate 35,727,938 of NC_088396.1, read as the reverse complement.
TACGGGGGTAAGCCTCCTGCCGCCGCAAATTAAATAAGAGTAGCGTGGAGGGATACAAGGACGAGTAGAATCAATTCAACAAGTCTCGGGCGTGTTTAGCTGTGATAAAATAGGTCTGCCCAAGCAGCGTGCTGTCACCCTCCTTTATTGCCACTGTCTCTCTCTCAGACGCTCTTCATGGAAGAGATGAGATGAGAGGGACAAGGATGCAATCAGGCTTTCATTATGAAGAGGTGTGTACGTGCGTGCGTGGGAGAGTGTGTGTGTGTGTGTGTGTGTGTGTGTGTGTGTGTGTGTGTGTGTGTGTGTGTGTGTGTGTGTGTGTGTGTGTATTGTGTGCTTGTGTGTCAGGAGGAGCAGAAGCAGGCCTGGCTCTCATATAACAGGGATGTATGTCTCCCTCTTTGTCTCTCTCTCTCTCTCTCTCTCTCTCTCTCTCTCTCACGCACATCTAATAAACACTACTGTTGTTCAGGTGTTGCTGCTTCATCGCTCGCCTCTGATGCTTTAATGGAATAAATTAGAATAGTGTATTGCTCTAGCAGTGAACATGCATGTTATGTGTGATAGTGATGTGAGGTGCTGCATGTGGAGTATGGTAAGTCATGATAAATTACTCCAACCTGACATGTTGATAGGGGTAGATTGGTCTAGGGCTGGTAGCCTACCAGATGTTAAAAGGCATATATTATTATTGGTCTGTTACCTTTGTTGTAAAGCATAAATAATTATTATAATCCAAATAATATGCCATTTAGCAGATTTGATTAATCCAGTGCAATTTACAATACACTGAGTGCACAGGGTAAACTGTCTGTACCACAGCTTGAACCCGGGGCCCCCTGCCTTGACAACACGTGACCACCCTCCCTGCCCTGCTTGACAATTTACTATCTAGTTGTGCCACTGAAAACTAACGTTTTCAATGGCACCGTTGGCGACATTTCAAGCTTGCTGTTGAGTGAGCTTCCAGCCCATTCTTATCTCAGTTAAATAGTCACTACAAAATGGCTTCCTGCAGCCATTTCTCACTTACTGATTCCCAGCTGAGAGAGAGAGAGAGAGAGAGAGAGAGAGAGAGAGAGACCATTGTGCATTTAACCCTTGGAGTGCTATTTGTCTCCTCTCAGCATTGTGCTCTGCTGTGGATCTTACCATGCACTGCTTTCTTTGGCTGCAATCTCAAGTGGCACCCTATTCACTCTATATCATGCTATACAGTCCCTCTGGGAACCTGGTTAAAATGAGTGCACTGAATAGGGTTTCATTTGAGACGCATTGTTCTTCTCAGCATTGTGCTGTGGAATGACATTTATGTAATTTAGCAGACACTCTTACCCAGAGCAACTTACAGGCACAATTAGAGTTAAAATAAGTGCCTTGCTCAAGGGCACATTAACATATTTTTCACCTTGTCGCTTTAGGGATTCGAACCAGTGACCTTTCAGTAACTGGCCCAACAATCTTCACCTATTTAACCATACACTGCTTTCTTTTTTCTCCTGTTGGGCAAACCTCTTTTTTACTACAAATAGAAACAGGGGGCTGGAAATGAACTGGGACGAGCCATTCATTCGAGCCACACACATTCTACACACACATGCACAGGCACGTACGCACACTTGCACACTTGCACACACACAGACACAATGTGCCCTCCACATAAGGCACTGCACTGCAGTATAGGCTCCCTCCATACAGTCCGCTGAGAAGTAATTTCCCCTGTAACCAGGCAGACAAGGCAATTCCACAAACCCATCTACACACAAATACAGCAACGACAAGCAGGCAGAGAAAAAAGGCTTTTTAATATGGAAGCATGGAAGCGGGGGAGGAGTGGGACTATAATTGATGACAACTATTTGGGTAAGAGATTAAGATTCATGGTGAGGGCCACACAGGTTGGACACGGCACCACGCTGCGGACTCCAACCATGAAGGATACGGCGTGACACTTTGACCAGCCTGAAATTAGTAAATGTGGTATAAAAACCATCAAAAACTATTTCAGTCACATCTAGACTGAGAGAGAGAGAGAGACAGAGACAGAGACAGAGATAGAGAGTGAAAGAGAGAGTGAAAGAGAGAGTGAAAGACAGAGTGAAAGAGAGAGTGAAAGACAGAGAGAGAGAGAGAAAAGTGGGAATGGGAGACAAAGAACAGCTAAAGGAAGGAGAAAAAGGAGGAAACAAATTAGTACAATACCACACCATGATATCAGTTTGCTTTCCCAATTAGCATAATTTAACAATGTGAATAGCTTTGATAACATTTCCATCCTGCGACCAGACTCTGTGAATGGTGCATGTTCAGCTTTGGGACTAGTGCTAGCTCGGTGCAGAGTGTCCAGGATGCCTGGAGCAGTATTTGCAGAATAGCTCAAAACATGCACACAAACACGCACACACACACACACACAGGCGCAATCACACACACACATGACAGCTTTGCCTGAAAGAAGCTTCACCTCAGACCAATGTTCCCTCTGATTTCTTGGGGCACTGAGCAAATTTGTAGGTCTTGTTAGTGGAAACTTGAACGTTGTGAGAATTTTGTGCAACTTCCCGGCGCATGTTTACAATGAACACTGAGGCTGTAGCCTTACAGTTTTAGACAGTAGTCAATAGGCTATTGTGGCTATTTAAGTATAATGTAGGCCTACAAACAAAACCAATGGAGCAAAACCCATAACATTTTTTCACATGGAAATAGCTTTTGATTTCTATGATGTAGCCTATATGTGCTGTTCGATGCAGGCCTACATTGCATGAGACTTTTAAAAACATTTTAACATTATGAAGGACTAGATATTAATAAATTATGTTTTACTTGGTCTGTAACACCATGGGCCAAATAGGTGACTGTAAATTGCATTGAATTGTGTTGTATGATTCAAGAAACAACTTTTCAAAATACAATTAATTATTATTCGGCCTACTGTACAGCGAATTAGACAACGTAGGCTACCCCTCTGCCTATTGGCTTATTTGCATATTCAAGCCTGTCTCAAAATACAACACTGCCCCTTTAATTAAGACGTAAGCGTTTTACCTGACTGGCTTTTCAAAGACAGCTTGACATGTAGCCTACACGTTTTTACTCTTTTATGAAGCCGTAACTTCCCATTGCTGACCTATACTTACTGTATCTATAACGGGGCCAATAACTCGCTAACTAGCAAAGAATATCAACAAAAGTCCACACGCGTGGCTCTGATCTGATCTGGTCTGAAAAGTGCCTTCATTCGCGGGTGAGCTCGTGGGCTACACCTGCCAGTAGAGTTCTACTCCGTTGCGCTCTAATAAATGTATAGACTCCATCTTGCAAAGTTAGTTTTGTTTTATTTTGTTGCATTGAAAAGGGGTTGATATAATGTTGATTCATCACAGAAGAAAACGTTGATCAATATAGTGAACTCAGTGCGGTTCAATCTCTTCCATTTCTTCTGCGAGGCAGTTCTGTAGGAGGTGTGCGGTCAGCGTGCGGGCAGTTTTGAGGGAACAAAGCCTCAGACATATATCTACCTGGCAGGACTTTAAAAAGTGGCTGAGATATCTCAGTACTCCATGTGGTCCGTGCTGCACAACCATCTAAAGCTTTCCCTGCACTGCAACAGTCTAAAGCCACCCCTGGGGCTGGGATGATGGCAGCTTTTAGAAATCATACAGTATGACATAGTCCTTTATTCTGCCTCAGACATCCCTCTGTAGTGGAACTTCCACAGGTAACACACACCAGCAAGATCATGGAGGATATGCAATAGACTAGAGTATAGACTGTAGGTACTAGTGTAATTCTGCTATGCCTCCATAGTATACATTGCAGGGTCATGTTTTGTAAATGTGTACACACTGTATTGTATATGTGCTGTGAGAGCTGGGTAAGTGTTTCAGTGAGAGCTGGATTGGTGTGTGTGTTTCAGTGAGAGCTGGGTTGGTGATGTGTATGTGTTTCAGTGAGAGCTGGATTGGTGTGTGTGTGTTTCAGTGAGAACTGGATTGGTGTGTGTGTGTTTCAGTAAGAGCTGGGTTGGTGGTGTGTGTTTCAGTGAGAACTGGGTTGGTGTGTGTGTTTCAGTGAGAGCTGGATGGGTGTGTGTGTGTGTTTCAGTGAGAGCTGGGTTTGTGATGTGTGTTTTAGTGAGAGCTGGGTTGGTGCGTGTGTATGTGTTTCAGTGAGAGATGGGTTGGTTGTGTGTGTTACAATGAGAGCTGGGTTGGTGTGTGTGTGTGTGTGTGTGTGTGTGTGTGTGTGTGTGTGTGTGTGTGTGTGTGTGTGTGTGTGTGTGTGTGTGTGTGTGTGTGTGTGTGTGTGTGTGTGTGTGTGTGTGTGTGTGTGCGCGTGTGTGTGTGTTTCAGTGAGAGCTGGGATGGTGTGTGTGTGTTTCAGTGAGAGCTGGGTTGGTGTGTGTGTGTTTCAGTGAGAGCTGGGTTGATGTGTATGTGTTTCAGTGAGAGCTGGGTTGATGTGTATGTGTTTCAGTGAGAGCTGGGTTGGTGTGTGTGTGTGTGCGGTCAGACTAGCAACGGCCACAGCGTGCCTCCAGGCTAGTCAGACCGCTTGGTCAGGCAGCGGGAAGGCATCCTTTACCTGTCAAAACATCTGTACTCACACACACAGACATGCTACATACTATCCCACCTCCCTGCTAATGGTTTTGCTTCCGCTTGCTTCTCATCAGACCTAGGTCAAATAAGTGAACTCCATGGGTTTCATCCTGGTTGAGATGTCGTGCATGCACATATCCTATCTGACTGTATTTGGTATTTTGGTATTTTATTAGGATCCCCATTAGATGTTGCAAAAGCAGCAGCGACTCTTCCTGGGGTTCAACACAAAACATGAAACACAATACAGAATGACATAATACAGAACGACATAATACAGAACATCATTACTCAATGCCTACATACAAACTATCTAGGTCAAATCGGGGAGAGGCATTGTGCATTGTAAAGCAAAGGTGTTGCTTTATCTGTTTTTTGAAACCAGGTTTGCTGTTTATTTGAGCAATATGAGATGGAAGGAAGTTCCATGCAATAAGGGCTCTATATAATTATTTTCTTGCATTTGTTCTGGATTTGGGGACTGTGAAAAGATCCCTGGTGCATGTCTGGTTTTGATAAGTCTGTGTGTCAGAGCTGTGTGTAAGTTGACTATGCAAACAATTTGGGATTTTCAACACATTAATGTTTCTTATAAAAAGAAGAAGTGATGCAGTCAGTCTCTCCTCAACTCTTAGCCAAGAGAGACTGGCATGCATAGTATTTAGATCAGCCCTCTGATTACAATTAAGAGCAAAACTTGCCGCTCTGTTCTGGGCGAGCTGCAGTTTAACTAGGTCTTTCCTTGCAGTACTGGACCACACGACTGGACAATAACCAAGATTAGACACAATTACCTTCCTTGTCACTGATCAGACCTGGGTCAAGTACATGATGTCAAACACTTTACAATCTTTACACTTCATTTAGCTTGGAGTTTGTACTTTTGGGACTATTTACTTTATATATTACAGTGGCTCCATTTTTAACCAGGTCTGGCAAACTGACCTTCCCAACAGTCATGCAATAAGCTTAGTCTTCAATACCATCAAACATCCAATCAATCAATAAAAATACAGGCCTGGACATTCCCTCCTCACCCTAACCCCAGTTATTCCCAGTTAGCTGGAACATATATCTGGTAAGACTCCCATTCATTGTCAGTAATCCACATCCAGCTCTATGTTGATAAACTCCTGGCTAAACCACCTCTAAATTCCTGTCAGGATCAGCTCAGAGCTCTGACTTCTGACCCGTCACATTCTATACACTGCTCACAGTAAAGGCTTTACCTTTGACATGGTGTCAGCAGCACACACACACTCCCTTTAACCCGGTGTCAGCAGCACACACACACTCCCTTTAACCCGGTGTCAGCAGCACACACACACTCCCTTTAACCCGGTGTCAGTAGACAGCACAGCTTGGTCAGTCAAGGATAGATGGCAAAGTTAAGAGGATTGTGGGTAATGAGTTGTGTCGTGATCTCCTCTTCTGTGACCTGTGTATGTGTGTGTTTGTGTATGTGTGTGTCATGATCTGTGACCTGTGTGTGTGTGTGCGTGTGTGTGTGTGTCATGATCGCCTCCTCTCTTCTATGACCTGGCCGGATGTGGTCTAGGCTAGGATTAGATTAGCCGCGGCGCTCGGATAAAGGACCCATAGACATGTGGGACACACACACCTCCACCCAAGGGGCCGTGCACCTTATCAGTGTGCTGTGTAGAGCTCTGACTCAGACTGGGATGCTGGGTAGAAGCATTGACCTGTATCCATGGTGACCTGAGCCCTGGCAGTGGTGATGTAGAGGGTGTGTGTGTGTGTGCAGGGTCTGGAAAGCCTGAGGGGGTGTCTACTATCAGAACACTTACTGCTGCTGTGCCCTAAATAGACCACTACCTCTTCTTTCATCCGTCTCTCTGACATCCTCCTTTCACAACCTCTCGTCCTTACAGTCCTTCCTGGTCCTGCTCTCTCCACAAAGTCCTTATACAGTAGCTATCTATAGGAGACACACACTCACACATGCAGTCATACAAGCATGCACACACACATGCATGCACACACTCACACACACTGCTGTGGCCCTTTAGAGACTGTACTGAGAGAGAACAGACTCAACCACTCACCTGCCTGTAAATTGGCAAATATCTTCCTCTTGGCAAACATCTCTGTAAAATGTTTTTTTATATCTTCCTCTTGGCAAACATCTCTGTAAAATGTTTTTTATATCTTCCTCTTGGCAAACATCTCTGTAAAATGCTTTTTATATCTACCTCTTGGCAAACATCTCTGTAAAATGCTTTTTTATATCTTCCTCTTGGCAAACATCTCTGTAAAATGCTTTTTATATCTACCTCTTGGCAAACATCTCTGTAA